>NC_141879.1:330314166-330615092 GCF_056163025.1 Triticum urartu
CCACCTACATCCCCTACATCTGCTAGCCTACCACTGAAAGAGGTCACACAGCTTACTCAACTATGCCAGAGCCCATAATGGTTTGTGGCTGCACACGGAAGTTTCTAGCATGAATAATATAAAGATCCCTTTGAGCCTGGGAGACAAACCATAGGATGATCTCACGGGTACTCCAGGATATCCTAGGAAAACACTAGATTGCTCCAGGTGCCCGGACAACCACTGGGTGCTCTAGGGTGCCTCAACCAATCCACCCAGATGTGTATTAAAGTAGCCACCTTAAGTTTAACCATTAATTTAAAACTCTCAGATCTGTCATGGATCACTCAAACCAAACCACGTCTACAAGCATAGCATAGCAGTATAAGCATAACGTAGTAACTCCCAAGGTTTGAATAAAAGGGCAATAGGTTCCTACCTCATCATCTACTTCCCAATACCCACATGTTATCAAGTCCTAACCTTGCAGTGTTTGAGGATTGAAACTAATGCATAAAAACTGGGTAATAAGGGAGTATGATCAAAGTGTTACTTGCCTTGCTGACGATCTGAAAACCCTAGTGAATCGTAGTAGCAAGCCTCGCACTCCGGAAACTCTATCGTGAACAAACAATAGCATACATAAGCACTCAAGCATAATATGCAAGGGTAAAACTCAAGAGAAAATATCTACACTGAAAGTTCAACTGATGAGCCTCGATTTGCAAAAAGAATCAATCGAATCGGAGCTACGAAACTTAAACTGCGATCAAAAGAAGTTCGAATTCAAATCGGCTTGAAATCAAATTTTAAATTTTCAAAACCATGTTCAAGTTGGTTATCTGGAAAGAGGGGAAGAAGACGAAGATTTAGGCGTTGGTTTCACTGGATTTGGATAAACGAGCAAAAAGTAACAGAGGTTTGAAGATCAGGGACTAATCTATGATAAAAGCATTCGCGGATAGGTCCCTGGCCGAAAAATAAAACTAAAAAGAAAAATCTATCGGGCGAACGTCTGCTATCAGAGACTAACGAATGAAAACCGTCCGTTAATAGAACTTAACCGGTGAACATTCACTAACTAAACTAAAACTAAAAAGAAAAACCGAAAAAAATAAACCATCGAAACCCTAAAAAACCGATCTAGGTTTTTACCTAAAAACCGGCAAAAACCGGTGGCGGGTTCCGGCGAGGTCCAGCGAGGCGGGATGTGGCGGCGGCGCGGCACACGGCAGCGGGCGGCAAGCGGCGGCGGCGCGGTAGCAACGGCAGCAGGCTGCGGCGGGCGGCGCGATGCAGCTGCGGCGGCGGGGAGGCGGCGGTGGCTGCGGTGGCGGGGTGAGGAGGAGGCGGCGGGGCTGGGTGGCTTATAAAGGGACCGGGGGGCTTCTTGCGGGAGGGAGCACGAGGCGGCGGCGGACCCGGAGTCCGGCTCAGACTCCGGCGAGTCGGGCGGCGGCGGGACTCTCCCGAGCGGGAGGCGGCGCGCGGTGGGCCGGCTCGGCTGGGCCTTCGGCCCAGTCGGGCAAAGAGACTTTTTTTAAATAGATTTCGACCGAAGGAAAAATCCTAATAAAATATAAAAAAACTAAAAAAAATACCAGAAGCAATTTTCACCGTCCAAACCTAATATTTAGGATAAGGTGAACATTTTTCTGGCCTAAAAATGCAATTTTCAAAAATGCATATTTTTCTAATTCAAATAAAATGGCAAACAAAATACAAATAAAATCATCATTTGATTTTAAAATTTCTTCTTCAATAGTCCTCTCTTTTGAAGAAGACATTTTATCTTCTCTCGTTTATTTTTATTATTGGAAATAATTGGAGATAAAAATATTAAAATCAAATTGATCCTCTTTTCAAATTTGAAAAATTCAAATATGAAAATTTGTGAAATATCCAACTCTCTCCTTGGGTCCTTGAGTTTCTTAAGATTTTTAGGATCTCAACCAAAAATGCAAATAAAATATGATATGCATATGATGACCTATGTATAACATCCAAATTGAAAATTGGGATGTTACACTATTATTGCCTCTAGGGCATATTTCCTTCAGTCTCCCACTTGCACTAGAGTCAATCATCTAGATTACATTGTAATGATTCTAACACCTATGAAGTCTCGGTGCTGATCATGTTTTTCTCATGGAAGAGGCTTAGTCAGCGGGTCTGCAACATTCAGATCCGTATGTATTTTACAAATCTCTATGTCTCCCTCCTTGACTTGACCGCGGATGGAGTTGAAGCATCTCTTGATATGTTTGGTTCTCTTGTGAAATCTGGATTCCTTCGTCATACGTCTCCAATATATTTTACTATTCATAGCACTTTTCCTCTTGTTTTGGACTCTAATTTGCATGCTTTGAATGAAACTAACCCCGGACTGACGCTGTTTTCAGCAGAACTACCATGGTGTTGTTTTTGTGCAGAAATAAAAGTTCTCAGAATGGAATGAAGCTTTGCGAGGAATTTTTATATAAATAAAGAGAATTTCTGGAGCCAAGATTCACCGGAGGGGGGCACCTGGGTGGGCACAACCCACCAGGGCACCCCACTCCTCGCGCGCCTAGGTGAGTTGTCCCCACCTGGTGGCCCCGCAGACCCTGATTCCAACTCCATAAATACCTATTTTTCCAGAAAAAATCAGGGAGAAAGAATTATCACGATCCACGAGACGGAGCCTCCGTCACCTCCTTTTCTTCATCCGGAGGCTAGATCTGGAGTCCGTTTGGGGCTCCGGAGAGGGGGATCTTCGTTCTTTGTCATCACCAACCCTTCTCCTTCACCAATTCCATGATGCTCCCCACCAGGAGTGAGTAATTCCTTCGTAGGCTCGCTGGTCGGTTAGGAGTTGGATGAGATTCATCATGTAATCGAGTCAGTTTAGTTAGGGGTTGATCCCTAGTATCCACTATGTTCTAAGATTGATGTTCCTATGACTTTGCCATGCTTAATGCTTGTCACTTTGGGCCTGGGTGCCATGATTTCAGATATGAACCATTTATGTTATCACCATTATATCCATGTCCTAGATCTGACCTTGCAAGTTATAGTCACCTACGTGTTATGATCTGGCAACCTCGGAGTGACAATAGTCGGGACCTCTCCCGGTGATGACCGTAGTTTGAGGAGTTCATGTATTCACCATGTGTTATTGCTTTGTTCCGGTTCTCTATTAAAAGGAGGCCTTAATATCCCTTAGTTTCCAATCGGACCCCGCTTCCACGGGAGGGTAGGACAAAATATGTCATGCAAGTTCTTTCCATAAGCACGTATGGCTATTTACGGAATACATGCCTACATTATATTAATGAACTGGATCTAGTGCCGTATCGCCCTAGGTTATAATTGTCTCATGATGAATATCATCCAACAAGTCACCGATCCAATGCCTACGAATTTATCCTATATTGTTCTTTCTAAGTTACTACTGCTATCGTTACTATTGCACTTGCTACAAAATTACTGCTATCACTGTTACAGTTACCATTGCTACTGTCACTATTATCAAAACTATCATATTACTTTGCTGCTGATCACGTTGCTGCAGATAATTAATCTCCAGGTGTGGTTGAATTGACAACTCAGCTGCTCATACCTTCAAATATTCTTTGGCTCCCCTTGTGTTGAATCTATAAATTTGGGTTGAATACTCTACCCTCGAAAACTGTTGCGATCCCCTATACTTGTGGGTTATTAAGAACTTTTTCTAGCACCGTTGCCGGGGAGCATAGCTATGTTTGTTGAGTCACTAGGGATTATTATCAATTTATCACTATGAAGAATCTAAAGGATGCTAAGACCAAGATTTATCCCTCTAAGACGTGGGGAGGTAAGGAACTGCCTTCTAGTTCTGCTTTAGATTCACCTTCTGTTAGAAGTAAACTTGCAAAAACACCACATGTTATTAATCTGATGATGAGCTTGAAACTGAAACTCCTGAAACAACTAGAACTAGCCCTCCTAGATATGAATTTCCTAGGTACCGGAAGGTTATGTTATGAATGAGGAGACAACTAGAGATATTCCTGCTTGTAAGGATAGAGACGATCTAGAGAAATTACTATGCAAGTATAAGGAAAAAGGTCTGAATGCTAGAATGAAATATGATCCTCGGTTCGCTACTTCACCTATCTTTATTGATGATAAGGATTATGAATTCTCTGTCGATCTAGAGTTAATCACTTTGGTTGAATCTGATCCTTTCCATGGTTATGAAACTAAAACTGTTGTGGCACCTATGAGAAGACTTGTTATTACTATATTCTCAAATTATTTTTGTTCTCATTAAAGGGTGATGCTAAAGCTTGGTACAATACTCTTGCTCCTGGTTGTGTACGTAGTCCCCATGATATGATTTATTACTTCTCTGAAAGATATTTCCCTGCTCATAAGAAACAAGCAGCTTTACAGGAAATATTTAACTTTGTGCAAATTAAAGAAGAGAGTCTCCCACAAGCTTGGGGGAGGCTTTTCCTGATAATCCTCTTAAGAAAAATGAAATACTTGATATCTTCTATAATGGACTAACCGATGCTTCTAGGGATTTCCTAGATAGTTGTGCTGGTTGTGTTTTGAGGGAACGGACTATTGGGCAAGCTGAAGAATTATCAAATAACATATTCAAAAATTATGATGATTGGACTCTTCCCGAACCGCCGGCTAAACCTACTCTGAAGAAGAGGGTTATATTATATCTCAGTCCTAAAGATATGCAAGAGGTAAAGAAATCTATGAAGGAAAAAGGTATTAAAGTTGAGGATGTTAAAAATTTACCTCCTATCGAAGAAATACATGGGCTTAATACACCACCACGTCCTAAGGTGGTAGAGGTAAACTCTCTTATGAAATTCAGTGATAACGGCAATACTCACAATATGCACCCTAGCCAATGCCTTTATGAGTTTGAAAACTATATTAGAAAACAAGATCACATCAATGCAAATGTTATGAAACTACGGAAACACAATTCTGACATGATTGCTCGCTAGAGTGACTTGTTATTTAGAATCTGAAATGATGTTAGAGGTGTTGGAAAGCATGCTTCTATGGTACAAACCAAGTTAGAACATGTTGCTAAATCTAAAAGAGAGTTGCTAGATGAAATGAATAATAATATACATGACTTTGTTGTTAGAGTAGCAAATAGAGTAGGTAAAATGACTCAGGAACCCCTTTATCATGAGGGACAACCAAAAAGAATTGAACAAGATTCACAAAGAAACAACACCACTGTTGGGGAACGCATTATTTCAAAAAGTTTCCTATGATCATGCAAGATCTATCTAGGAGATGCATAGCAATGAGAGGGGAGTGTGTGTCTACATACCCTCGTAGATCGAAAGCGGAAGCATTTAGTAACACAATTGATGTAGTCGAACGTCTTCACGATCCAACCAATCAAGTACCGAACGCACGACACCTCCGCGATCTGCACACGTTCAGCTCGGTGACGTCCCTCATACTCTTGATCCAGCTGAGGCCGAGGGTGAGTTGCGTCAGCACGACGGCGTGTAGACGGTGATGATGAAGTTACCGACGTAGGGGTTTGCCTAATCACTACGACAAATATGACCGAGGTGGAAAACTATGGAGTGGGGCACCGCACACGGCTAAAGATCAACTTGTGTATCTATGGGGTGCCCCCTCCCCCGTATATAAAGGAGGGGAGGAGGGCCCGCCTCAAGGGGCGCGCCCAAGGGGTTGGTCCTACTCCTAGTAGGAGTAGGTTTCCCCCTTTCCTAGTCCAAGTAGGAGAAAAAGGAAGGAGAAGAAGAATAGAAGGAAAGGGGGGCGCCCCCTAGCCCTAGTCCAATTCGGTTTGGGCTAGGGGGGCATGCGCCACCTCTTGGCCTGCCTCATCTCTTCCACCACTAGGCCCATAAGGCCCAATAACTTCCCGGGGTGGTTTCGGTAACACCCGGTACTCCAAAACGACCAAACCATTCTGGTGTCCGAATGTAGCCTTCCAATATATGAATCTTTATGTCTCGACTATTTTGAGACTCCTCGTCATGTCCATGATCTCATCCGGGACTCTGAATAACCTTCGGTACATCAAATCACGTAACTCATAATACATATCATCATCGAACATTAAGCGTTCAGACCCTACGGGTTCGAGAGCTATGTATACATGACCGAGACACATCTCCGGTCAATAACCAATAGCGGAACATGGATGCTCATACTGGTTCCTATATATTCTACGAAGATCTTTATCGGTCAAACCGCACAACAACATACGTTGTTCCCTTTGTCATCGGTATGTTACTTGCCCGAGAATCGATCGTCGGTATCATCATACCTAGTTCAATCTCGTTACCGGCAAGTCTCTTTACTCGTTCCTTAATGCATCATCCCGTGACTAACTCATTAGTCACATTGCTTGCAAGTCTCATTGTGATCTGCATTACCGAGAGGGCCCAAAGATACCTCTCCGATACACGGAGTGACAAATCCTAATCTGGATCTATGCCAAATCAACAAACACCATCGGAGACACCTGTAGAGAATCTTTCTAATCACCTAGTTACGTTGTGAAGTTTGATAGCACACTAAGTGTTCCTCCGGTATTCGGGGGTTGCATAATCTCGTAGTCATAGGAACATGTATAAGTCATGAAGAAAGCAACAGCAATAAACTAAACGATCATAGTGCTAATCTAACGGATGGGTCTTGTCCATCACATCATTCTCTAATGATGTGATCCCGTTCATCAAATGACAACGCATGTCCATGTCTAGGAAACTTAACCATCTTTGATTAGAGAGCTAGTCAAGTAGAGGCATACTAGGGACACTCTGTTTGTCTATGTATTCATGCATGTACTAATTTTCTGGTTAATACAATTCTAGCATGAATAATAAACATTGATCATGATATAAGGAAATATAAATAACAACTTTATTATTTCCTCTAGGGCATATGTCCTTCAGTCTCCCACTTGCACTAGAGCCAATCATCTAGATTACATAGTAATGATTCTAACACCCATGGAGTCTTGGTGCTGATCATGTTTTGCTCGTGAGAGAGGCTTAGACAACGGGTCTACAACATTCATATCCGTATGTATCTTCCAAATCTCTATGTCTCCCTCCTTGACTTGATTGCAGATGGAATTGAAGCGTCTCTTGATGTGCTTGGTTCTCTTGTGAAATCTGGATTCCTTTGCCAAGGCAATTGCACCAGTATTGTCACAAAAGATTTTCATTGGACCCGATGCACTAGGTATTGCACCTAGATCGGATATGAACTCCTTGATCCATAATCCTTCATTTGCTGCTTTCGACGCAGCTATGTATTCCGCTTCACATGTAGATCCCGCCATGATGCTCTGCTTAGAACTGCACCAACTAACAGCTCCACCATTTAATAAAGATACGTATCCGATTTGTGACTTAGAGTCATCCGGATCAGTGTCAAAGCTTGCATCGATCTAATCATTTACGACGAGCTCTTTGTTACCTCCATAAACGAGAAACATATCCTTAGTTCTTGACCGTTGTCCAGTGATCCACTCCTGGATTACTTTGGTACCTCCCTGCTAAACTAATAGCAAGGCACACAGCAGGTCTCGTACACAGCATTGCAACATGATAGAACCTATGGCTGAAGCATAGGGAATGATTTTCATTTTCTCTATATCTTCTGCAGTGGTCGGGAATTGAGTCTGACTCAACTTCACACCTTGTAACACAGGCAAGAACCCTTTCTTTGCTTGATCCATTTTGAACTTCTTCAAAACTTTATCAAGGTATGTGCTTTGTGGAAGTCCAATTAAGCATCTTGATCTATCTCTATAGATCTTGATGCCCAATACATAAGCAGCTTCATCGAGGTCTTTCATTGAAAAATTCTTATTAAAGTATCATTTTATGCCATTTAGAAATTCAGTATCATTTCAAATCAACAATATGTCATCCACATATAATATCAAAAATGCTACAGAGGTCCCACTCACTTTCTTGTAAATACAGGCTTCTCCAAAAATCTGTATAAAACCATATGCTTTGATCACACTATCAAAGCGTATATTCCATCTCCGAGATGCTTGCACCAGTCCATAAATGGATCGCTGGAGCTTGCACACTTTGTTAGCACCTTTTGGATCGACAAAACCTTCTGGTTGCATCATATACAACTCTTCTTTAAGATATCCATTGGGGAATGCAGTTTTGACATCTATTTGCCAAATTTTATAATCAAAAAATGTGGCAATTGCTAACATGGTTCTGACGGACTTAAGCATCGCTATGGGTGAGAAGGTCTCATCGTAGTCAAGTCCTTGAACTTGTCGAAAACCTTTCGCAACAAGTTGAGCTTTTTAGACAGTAACATTACCGTCAATGTCAGTCTTCTTCTTGAAGATCCATTTATTCTCTATGGCTTGCCGATCATCGGGCAAGTCAACCAAAGTCCACACTTTGTTCTCATACATGGATTCCATCTCAGATTTCATGTCCTCAAGCCATTTTACGGAATCTGAGCTCATCATCGCTTCCTCATAGTTCGTAGGTTCGTCATGGTCAAGTAACATGACCTACAGAACAGGATTACCATACCACTCTGGTGCGGATCTTACTCTGGTTGACATACGAGGTTCGGTAGTAACTTGATCAAAAGTTTCATGATCATCATCATTAGCTTCCTCACTAATTGGTGTAGGAATCACTGGAACTGATTCATGTGATGAACTACTTTCTAATAAGGGAGAAAGTACAGTTACCTCATCAAGTTCTACTTTCCTACCACTCACTTCTTTCGAGAGAAACTCCTTCTCTAGAAAGGATCCATTCTTAGCAACAAATATCTTGCCTTTGGATCTGTGATAGAAGGTGTACCCAACAGTTTCCTTTGGGTATCCTATGAAGACACATTTCTCCGATTTGGGTTCGAGCTTATCAGGTTGAAGCTTTTTCACATAAGCATCGCAGCCCCAAACTTTAAGAAACGACAACTTGGGTTTCTTGCCAAACCATAGTTCATATGGTGTCGTCTCAACAGATTTCGATGGTGCCCTATTTAACATGAATGTAGCCATCTCTAAAGCATAACCCCAAAACGATAGCGGTAAATCAGTAAGAGACATCACAGATCGCACCATATCTAATAAAGTGCGGTTACGACGTTCGGACACACCATTATGCTGTGGTGTTCCAGGTGGCGTGAGTTGCGAAACTATTACGCATTGTTTCAAATGAAGACCAAACTCATAACTCAAATATTCGCCTCCACGATCAGATCATAGAAACTTAATTTTCTTGTTACAATGATTTTCCACTTCACTCTGAAATTCTTTGAACTTTTCAAATGTTTCAGACTTATGTTTCATCAAGTATATATACCCATATCTTCTCAAATCATCTGCGAAGGTCAGAAAATAATGATACCCGCCACGAGCATCAACACTCACCGGACTGCATACATTAGTATGTATTATTTCCAATAAGTCTGTTGCTCGTTCCATTGTTCCGGAGAACGGAGTCTTAGTCATCTTGCCCATGAGGCATGGTTCAGAAGCATCAAGTGATTCATAATCAAGTGATTCGAAATGCCCATCAGCATGGAGTTTCTTCATGCGCTTTACACCAATATGACCTAAACGGCAGTGCCACAACTAAGTTGCACTATCATTATTAAACTTATATCTTTTGGCTTCAATACTATGAATATGTGTATCACTACTATCGAGATTCAGTAAAAATAGACCACTCATCAAGGGTGCATGACCATAAAAGATATTACTCATATAAATAGAACAACCATTATTCTCTGATTTAAATGAATAACCGTCTTGCATCAAACAAGATCCAGATATAATGTTCATGCTTAACGCTGGCACCAAATAGCAATTATTCAGGTCTAATACTAATCCCAAAGGTAGATGTAGAGGTAGCGTGCCGACCGCAATCACATCAACTTTGGAACCATTTCCCACGCGCATCGTCACCTCGTCCTTAGCCAATCTTCGCTTATGCTGTAGCCCCTGTTTCAAGTTGCAAATATGAGCAATAGAACCAGTATCAAATACCCAGGCGCTAGTGCGAGCATTAGTAAGATACACATCGATAAGATGTATATCAAATATACCTTTCACTTTGCCATCCTTCTTATCCGCCAAATACTTGGGGCAGTTCTGCTTCCAGTGACTAGTCCCTTTGCAGTAGAAGCACTTAGTCTCAGGCTTAGGTCCCGACTTGGGCTTCTTCACTTTAGAAGCAACTTGCTTGCCGTTCTTCTTGAAGTTCCCCTTCTTCCCTTTGCCCTTCTTCTTGAAACTAGTGGTCTTGTTGAACATCAACACTAGATGCTCCTTCTTGATTTCTACCTCCACAGCCTTTTAGCATTGCGAAGAGCTCAAGAATTGTCTTATCCATCCCTAGCATATTATAGTTCATCATGAAGCTTTTGTAGCTTGGTGGCAGTGATTGAAGAACTCTGTCAATGACACTATCATCAGGAAGATTAACTCCCAGTTGATTCAGCTGGTTGTGGTACCCAGACATTCTGAGTATATGTTCACTGACACAACTATTCTCCTCCATCTTGCAACTGTAGAACTTATTGGAGACTTCATATCTCTCAATCCAGGCATTTGCTTGAAATATTAACTTCAATTCCTGGAACATCTCATATGCTCCATGACGTTCAAAGAGTCGTTGAAGTCTCAGTTCTAAGCCGTAAGGCATGGCACATTGAACTAGCGAGTAGTCATCAGCTTTACTTTGCCAGTCATTCTTAATGTCATCAGCAGCAGGCCTAGCACCTAGCGGTGCTTCCAGGACGTAATTCTTCTATACAACAATGAGGATAATCCTCAAGTTACGGCCCTAGTCCATGTAGTTGCTACCATCATCTCTCAACTTATCTTTCTCTAGGAATGCATTAAAATTCAATGGAATAGTAGCACGGGCCATTAATCTACAACAAAACAGACATGAAAAATACTATCAGGTACTAAGTTCATGATAAATTAAAGTTCAATTAATCATATTAATTAAGAACTCCCACTTAGATAGACATCCCTCTAATCATCTAAGTGATCACGTGATCCATATCAACTAAACCATGTCCGGTCATCATGTGAGATGGAGTAGTTTTCAATGGTGAACATCACTATGTTGATCATATCTACTATATGATTCATGCTTGACCTTTCGGTCTCAGTGTTCTGAGGCCATATCTACATATGCTAGGCTCGTCAAGTTTAACCTGAGTATTCTGCATGTGCAAAACTAGCTTGCACCCATTGTATGTGAACGTAGAGCTTATCACACTTGATCATCATGTGGTGTGTCAGCACGATGAACTGTAGCAACGGTGCATACTCAGGGAGAACACTTGTACCTTGAAATTTAGTGAGAGATCATCTTATAATGCTACCGCCGTACTAAGAAAAATAAGATGAATAAAGGATAAACATCACATGCAATCAAAATAAGTGCATCTTGTGCCTTTGATCTCCATCTCCAAAGCACCGTCTTGACGAGCATAGTCATGTTTTAACCTTCAACAAGGACCGAGCATAGTCACACTCAATTCAACTAAAGCTATAGAAACAGACACCCACTAGCCACCTGTGTGCGAAGCACATCGGTAGAACCAGTCTCATGAACGCGGTCTGGGCTGCTTCATCCAACAATACCGCCGAATCAAAGTATGACATGCTGGTAAGCAATATGGCTATTATCACCCACAACTCTTTATGTTCTACTCATGCATATAACATATACGCATAGACCTGGCTCGGATGCCTCTGTTGGGGAACGCAGTATTTCAAAAAAAATCCTACAACCACGCAAGATCTATCTAGGAGATGCATATCAACGAGAGGGGAGAGTGTGTCTATGTACCCTCGTAGACTGAAAGCGGAAGCATATAGGAACGCGGTTGATGTAGTCGAACGTCTTCGCGGTCGTATCGATCAAGTACCAAACACATGGCACCTCCGTGATCTGCACACGTTCGGCTCGGTGACGTCCCTCGTACTCTTGATCCAGCTGAGGCCGAGGGTGAGTTGCGTCAGCACGATGGTGTGTTGACGGTGATGATGAAGTTACCGGCGCAGGGCTTCGCCTAAGCACTACGACAATATGACCGAGGTGGAAAACTGTGGAGGGGGCACCGCACACGGCTATAGATCAACTTGTGTGTCTATGGGGTTCCCCCCTCACCCGTATATAAAGGAAGGGAGGAGGAGGAGGGCCCGCCTCAAGGGGTGCGCCCAAGGGGGGTATTCCTACTCCTAGTAGGACTAGGTTTCCCCCTTTCCTAGTCCAAGTAGGAGAAGAAGGAAGGAGAGGAAGAAGAGAAGAAAAGGGGGTCGACCCTCCTAGCCCTAGTTGAATTCGGTTTGGGCTAGGGGGGGGGTGCCACCTCTTGGCCTGCCTCATCTCTTCCACCACTAGGCCCAATAACTTCCCGGGGGTTCCGGTAACCCCCGGTACTCTGAAACTTATCTGAAATGAGTTGAACCATTCCAGTGTCCGAATGTAGCCTTCCAGTATAAGAATCTTTATGTATCGACCATTTCAGGACTCCTCGTAATGTCCATGATCTCATCTGATACTCCGAACAACCTTCGGTACATCAAAACACATAACTCATAATAAATATCGTCATCGAACGTTAAGCGTGCAGACCCTACAGGTTCGAGAACTATGTAGACATGACCGAGACACATCTTCGGTCAATAACCAATAGCGGAACCTGGATGCGCATATTGGTTCCTACATATTCTACGAAGATCTTTATCGGTCAAACCGCATAACAACATATGTTGTTCCCTTTGTCATTGGTATGTTACTTGCCCGATATTCTATCGTCGGTATCATCATACCTAGTTCAATCTCGTCACCAGCAAGTCTCTTTACTCGTTCCATAATGCATCATCCCTTGAATAACTCACTAGTCACATTGCTTGCAAGTCTCATTGTGATAAGCATTACTGAGAGGGCCTAGAGATACCTCTCTGATACACGGAGTGATAAATCCTAATCTCGATCTATGCCAACTCAAAAAACACCATTGGAGACACCTGTAGAGCATCTTTATAATCACCCAGTTACATTGTGACGTTTGATAGCACACTAAGTGTTCCTCCGGTATTCGGGAGTTGCATAATCTCATAGTCATAGGAACATGTATAAGTCATGAAGAAAGCAACAGTAATAAACTAAACGATCATAGTGCTAAGCTAACGGATGGGTCTTGTCCATCACAACATTCTCTAATGATGTGATCCCGTTCATCAAATGACAACACATGTCCATGGCTAGGAAACTTAACCATCTTTGATTAACGAGCTAGTCAAGTAGAGGCATACTAGGGACACTATGTTTGTCTATGTATTCACACATGTACTAAGTTTCCAGTTAATACAATTCTAGCATGAATAATAAAAATTTATCTTTATCATGATGTCAGGAAATATAAATAACAACTTTATTATTGCCTCTAGGGCATATTTCCTTCAACCACTACACCTAGTCCTTCTAAAAAGAAAAGGAAAAAGAAAAATGATAGGACTTTGCATACTTCTAGTAAACCTGAAGTAGAGAAACCTCCTGATAATGATAATGAAGTTTCTATCTCTGATGCTGAAACTCAACCTGGTAGTGAATATTGACCTTCTGATAATGAAAAAGTTAATGATGAGGTTCATGAAGATAGTCAACCAAATAGTAAAGAACCATACAATGATGTAGAGATAGAACCACCAGTTGATCTTGATAACCCACAACTTAAGAATACAAGATATGGTAAAATAGACTTCATTGCTAGAAAACACGGTAAAGAAAGAGAAATGTGGGTTAAAAAACATATGCCCTTTCCACCTAAGTCAACTACACAGAAAGATGATGAAGAATTTGAACGCTTTGCTGAAATGCTGATGCCAGTATTTTTGCATACTCGCCTGATTGATATCCTTAAAATGCCTCCTTATGCAAAGTATATGAAAGACATCATTACCAATAAGAGAAAAATACCGGAAGCTGAAATCTCCACTATGCTTGCTAATTATACTTTTAAAGATGGAGTACCAAAAAAACTTGGAGATCCGGGAATACCAACTATACTTTGCTCTATCAAAAAGAACTTTGTGAAAACTGCTTTATGTGATTTGGGAGCTGGTGTCAGTGTTATGCCTTTCTCTTTATATAAAAGACTTGATTTGAATAAACTCACACCTAATGAAATATCATTACAAATGGCTGACAAGTCAACTACCATACCTATCGATATCTGTGAGGATGTGCCCATTGTTGTTGCTAATGTTACTATTTTGACTGACTTTGTTATACTTGAGATACCCGAGGACGACAACATGTAGATTATCCTTCGCAGACCCTTCTTGAACACAGCTGAAAGTGCTAGTTATCGACTAGAGGGGGGTGAATAGGTGGTTTTTATGAAAGTCTTCAAAACACGGAGGCTTTGAAGACAAACAGTAGAAATGAACCCATTGATATGCAGCGGAAGGTAGACTACACTAGACAAGCCATAGTCAAGTAAGCAGCCAAGTGAAAGCATGAAGACTATTAACAGCTAGGTAGTATGGATCAAGATGGAAGTAGGGATGACAATTTTATCCATGGATCTGGATACCCATGGATACCCGACCCGGTTGGGCAAGGGTATGGAGCACATTTCTGCCCATGGGTCCGTGGATATGGATACCCACGAACAGCCGGGTTGGGCATGGTTATAGTTTGTGCTCCATGGATATCCAATGGATACCCATATGACATGTGGGGTCATATGATAGTGACAGTAGAAAGAGGGAATCAATGGGAAATGGCAGGAAATATGCAACTTGTGCCATGAGCTATATGCTACAGAATCAACCTCTGGTATGTCACACTTAAGGACTCATCGTATTACTTGTTACCTACTTATGCATGTTGCTTATGTTGTCATTTGTGAGTGAATGATGATGAGTTGATTTGATATTTAGGAAGGCTTCATGCTGACTTCTCTATGCCCATGGAGCTCCATGGGTTTGGGTATCCAGCAGGTTTGGGCATGGGCACAAGTTGTGCCCATGGATAATTTGGTGGATGGGCAGAGGGTAGGAAGATGGGTCATGGGTTGGATTTGGACCAGCTCCACCCGCCCCAAACCCGACCCATTGCCATCCCTAGATGGAAGATAGTATGAAGCCAAACAACAACAGTCTTCACACAATGAAGTCAATCAGATCAAGCAAGAAGGCAATGACTTCACGATGACAAACTGTAAGTAAAGAGAGGTCAAGGATAGAACCAGTTGCTTGGTGAGGAGGCCATTGTCTTTAGTGTTGAAGATGGACTTGGTGACATATGCTGAAGCTAGAGCCAGGCTTGCCACACCTTAATCAGATTCCTCTTCAGACTCCATCTCCACCTCCTCAGATGCAGACTCCTCCTCTGAATCCATCTCCTTGCCAACAAACGCACGAGCCTTGCTGGATGAGCTCTTCTTGTGTGATGAAGACTTCGATGAAGACTTTGGAGAAGACTTTGAGGATTTCTTCTTCTTTTTGTCATCAGAATCATATTCCTTGCTCTTCTTCTTGTTGTTGTTCTCATTGTCCTATTGAGGACATTCAGAGATGTAGTGACCAGGTTTCTTCCACTTGTGGCACGTTCTCTTCTTGTAGTCATGGGAGGAAGCTTCATCATTTCTTGAGCTAGATCTTGAAGACTGTCTGGAGCCTTTATTCTTGGTGAACCTCTGGAACTTCTTCACCAGCATGGCAAGTTCCTTTCCAATGTCTTCAGGATCCTCAGAACTGCAGTCAGATTCTTCTTTAGATGAGGAAACAACCTTTGCCTTCAAAGCACGAGTTCGTCCATAGTTGGGACCATAGATATCTCTTTTCTCAGATAATTTGAACTCATGTGTGTTGAGCCTCTCAAGTATGTCAGACGGATCGAGAGTCTTGAAGTCAGGTCGTTCTTGAATCATCAGGGCCAGGGTGTCAAATGAGCTGTCGAGTGATCTCAAGAGTGTCTTGACGATTTCATGCTTGGTGAACTCAGTGGCGCCGAGTGCATGAAGCTCATTTGTGATGTCAGTGAGGCGATCAAACGTCAGCTGAACATTCTCATTATCGTTTCTCTTGAAGTGGTTGAAGAGGTTGCGAAGAACACCGATCCTTGAGTCTCTCTGGGTTGAGACGCCTTCGTTGACCTTGGAGAGCCAGTCCCAGACTAGCTTCGCAGTTTCTAGAGCACTCACACGACCATACCATCCTTTGGTCAGATGACCACAGATGATGTTCTTGGCAGTAGAATCCAGTTGAGTGAACTTCTTGACATCAGTAGGGGTGACACCTTCACCGGCCTTGGGAACTCCGTTCTTGATGACATACCAGAGGTGGACATCAATGGCTTCAAGATGCATGCGCATCTTATTCTTCCAGTAGGGGTAATCAGTGCCATCGAAGACAGGGCACACAGCGGAGACTTTGATTATCCCTATAGTCGACATAGCTAAACTCCAGGTGGTTAAACCGAATCACACAGAACAAGGGAGCACCTTGCTCTAATACCAATTGAAAGTGCTAGTTATCGACTAGAGGGGGGTGAATAGGCGATTTTTATGAAAGTCTTCAAAATACGGAGGCTTTGAAGACAAACAATAGAAATTAACCTATTGATATGCAGCGGAAGGTAGACTACACTAGACAAGCCATAGTCAAGTAAGCAATGAAGTGAAAGCACAAAGACTATCACCAGCTAGGTAATATGGATCAGGATGGAAGATAGTATGAAGCCAAACAACAACAGTCTTCACACAATGAAGTCAATCAGATCATGCAAGCAGGCAATGACTTCACGAAGACAAACTGTAAGTAAAGAGAGGTAAAGGATAGAACCAGTTGCTTGGTGAGGACAAGGATTTGTTGGACCAGTTCCGGTTGCTATGACAACTTGCTATGACAACTGTACGTTTGGTTAGGGAGGCTGAGATTCAACTCAGAAGACCGCGTCTTCACCTTATTCCCCTTGAGATAAGGACACACAGTCCTCGCCCAATCACTTTGTAAGTCTTCAAGGTAGACTTCCAAACCTTCACAGACTTCGTTCACCGGCAATCCACAATGACTCTTGGATGCTCAGAACGCGACATCTAACCGGCTGGAGGATTCACAGTCCTCAAGTGTAACAAGTCTTCAGATCACGCAGACAGAAAGACTTCAGTGATGCCTAACACTCTTTGGCTCTGGGTGTTTAGGGCTTTGTCCTCGCAAGGATTCCTCTCTCAGAAGGTTCGGAGGTGGGTTGCTCTCAAACGACAAAAGCCGTGCACTAACTCTGAGCAGCCACCAATTTATGGTGTAGGGGGTGGGCTATTTATAGCCAGGAGGCAATCCGACCTGATTTGTCCAAAATGAGCCTGGGTCACTAAGGAACTGACACATGTCCAATGGTCAGATTTCAAGCACACGTGGTAGCTTGACTTGGGCTACAAGTAAAGCTGACTCATCCAGCTCTGGATAAGATTTGCTCTCATTTTCTTCACTCGAAGACATACGATTTGGTTGAGCATCACTTTAGTCACACTGACTTTGTTCACTTGGACCCCACTTAACAGTGTGGTGGTTCCTATGACTCAACAAAGAAGAAAAGGAAACTACGAAACAACTATGTCTTCGCAATCCATAGTCTTCATGTGATGTCCTCTCATGTCATAGTCTTCGATGTGAATCTCTTCATAGAACACCATTGTCTTCAATGTCTTGACACATTTTTAGGGGTCATCTCTGGTAGGTAAACCGAATCAATGAGGGACTACTACCTGTGTTATCCTACAATTCTCACAAACACATTAGTCCCTCAACCAAGTTTGTCGTCAATACTCCAAAACCAACTAGGGGTGGCACTAGATGCACTTACAATCTCCCCCTTTTTGGTGATTGGTGACAAACTGGTTGAAGTTTTCAACGGGGATAAAAGTATGTGAAAGTTTAGAGATTTAAGGGATTGTCTTCATAAGTAGCAAAAGGCTCCCCCTGAAGATGTGCATATAAGTAGTTTGCTCTTGAATGCAAATGCACATGGCAGGTTTTACTTGTGGAGATCCTCTTCAACCTATGAAGACAATTCATTATGCATATAAAGATATAACGAAGATAATGACATGCATAATGAAAACTGGACGTCTGCAGAATGACTTCATGCGGAATTTATCATCGCATCACAGAGTGGCAGACAAAGTAGCAGACGACCATCAAGTTTAAGCGTTACAACCCAAAGAACCAAATGTATCAAAAACGAGAGTTGTAACCACTTAGTAAATAAAATATAGCAACCACCCATATGGACCCGCTTGAAGACTATCAACTCATATGCTTCTCCCCCTTTTGTCAGTAAGGACTAATGACCCACAAGTATAGGGTATCTATCTTAGCCTTTTTGATAAGTAAGAGTGTCGAACCCAATGAGGAGTAGAAGGAAATGATAAGCAGTTTAAGTAAGGTATTCTCTGCAAGCACTGAAATTATCGGTAACAGATAGTTTTGTGATAAGGTAATCTGTAACGAGTAGCAAGTAATAAACGTAAATAAGGTGCAGCAAGATGGCCCAATCCTTTTTGTAGCAAAGGACAAGCCTAGACAAACTCTTATATGAAGTAAAGCGCTCCCGAGGACACATGGGAATTATCGTCAAGCTAGTTTTCACCATGTTCATATGATTCGCGTTCGGTACTTTGATAATTTGATATGTGGGTGGACCGGTGCTTGGGTGCTGCCCTTACTTGGACAAGCATCCCACTTATGATTAACCCCTATTGCAAGCATCCACAACTAGAAAGAAAAAATGTGTATGTTTGGTTAATCTTTCTAGCATTTGATCAATAAAAGGTAAGGGGTAATGATCTTTTTAGTATCCTTATTTAATTTGCGGAAATCAATTACCATTCTATAACCTGTAATAATTATTTGCGGAATCAATTCATCTTTATCATTAGGAACAACAATAATACCTCCGTTCTTAGGGACACAATGGTCAGGACTTACCCACTGACTATCAGCAACGGGATAAATTATACCTTCCTCAAGGAGCTGTAATATTTCCTTTCTTACCACTTATTTCATCTTAGGATTCAGCCGCTGTTGGTGATCAATAACTGATTTGGCATCTTTTTCCAAATTTATTTTGTGTTGACATAGAGTGGGACTAATGCCCTTAAGATCATCAAGAGTATATCCAATAGTAGCACGGTGCTTCTTCAAAGTTTTCAATAATCTCTCTTCTTCATTCTCTCAAAGGTTAGCACTAATAATAACAGGATATATCTTCTTTTCATCAATATAAGCATATTTAAGAATATCAGGTAATGGTTTAAGCTCAAACACGGGATCACCCTTGGGTGGAGGAGGATCCCCTAGGATTTCAACAAGCAAATTGTGTTTTAGAATGGGTCCTTGTTTAAAGAATACTTCATCTATATCCCTTCTTTCATTCATAAACATATCATTCTCATGGTCTAGCAAATATTGTTCTAAAGGATCATTAGGAGGCACATAAATAGAAGCAAGACCAATAATTTCATCTTTGCTAGGCAATTCTTCATCACGGGGTTGTCTACGAAATTTAGAAAAATTAAACTCATGAGACATATCATCCAAACCAATAGTAACAACATCCTTCTTGCAATCTATCTTAGCATTAACAGTATTCAAGAAGGGTCTACCAAATATAATGGGACAAAAGCTATCTTGAGGGGAACCAATAACAAGAAAATCAGCAGGATATTTAACTTTCCCACACAAGACTTCAACATCTCTAACAATCCCAACTGGTGAAATAGTGTCTCTATTGTCAAGCTTAATTGTGACATCAATCTCTTCTATCTCAGCAGGTGCAATATCATGCATAATTTCTTTGTATAAGGAATGAGGTATTGCACTTGCACTAGCACCCATATCACATATGCCATGATAGCAATGATCTCCTATTTTAACAGAAATAACAGGCATGCCTACAACAGGTCTATGTTTTTTTAGTATCAGGCCTAGCAATTCTAACAACTTCATCACAGAAGTAAATAACATACCCATCAATATTATCGGCCAAGAGATCTTTAACCATAGCAATATTAGGTTCAACTTTAACTTGCTCAAGGGGTTTGTGTATCCTAATATTACTTTTGTTGACTACAGTTGAAGCTTTAGCATGATCCTTTATTCTAACAGGGAAAGGTGGTTTCTCAACATAAGCAGTAGGAACAACAGGATCATTATAAGTGATAGTCTTTTCTTCAACTTTAATAGGTGTAACTACTTTTACTTCAATGGGAGGATTATATTTAAACCACTTCTCCTTAGGGAGATCAACATGAGTAGCAAAGGATTCACAGAAAGAAGCTACCATCTCAGAGTCAAGTCCATATTTAGTGCTAAATTTACGGAAAACATAGGTATCCGTAAAAGATTTAACACAATCAAACTTAGGTGTCATACCTGACTCCTTACCTTTGTCGAGATCCCAATCTTCAGAGTTGCATTTAATTCTCTCCAATAAATTCCATTTGAATTCAATAGTCTTCACCATAAAGGAACCAGTACAAGAAGTATCGAGCATGGAGCGATTGTTGTCAGAAAGCCGAGCATAAATTTTTGAATAATCATTTCTCTTGAGAGCTCATGATTGGGGCATGAATACAACATTGACTTAAGCCTCCCCAAGCTTGAGCGATGCTTTCTCCTTCGCGAGGCCAAAAATTATATATATAATTACGATCACGATGAACAAGATGCATAGGATAAAACTTCTGGTGAAATTCCAATTTCAATCGCTTATAGTCCCATGATCCCATATCATCACATAGCCTATACCATGTCAATGCATCTCCCTTCAAAGATAAAGGGAATACCCTCTTCTTGATAACATCATCGGGCATACCTGCAAGCTTAAATAATCCACAAACTTCATCCACATAGTTTAGTGTAAGTCGGGATGCAATGTTCCATCTCCTGCAAAAGGATTAGCTAGCAGTTTCTCTATCATACCTGAAGGAATTTCGAAGTAAACATTTTCATTTTCAGTAGGTCCAGTAGGTTGAGGAGAAACTATTTGCTCTACATCTCAGGGTGAAGATACCCCGAACAAGCCCCTCGAAGGATTACTTTCCATTGTAACAAGTGACAGTAAATTTCAGCACACTATATAAATTTTTCCTTACCAAATTCCACCTATGAAAGGTGATTCACTCCCCGGCAACGGCGCCAGAAAAGAGTCTTGATGACCCACAAGTATAGGGGATCTATCGTAGCCTTTTTGATAAGTAAGAGTGTCGAACCCAACAAGGAGCAGAAGGAAATGATAAGCAGTTTTCAGTAAGGTATTCTCTCCAAGCACTGAAATTATCGGTAACAGATAGTTTTGTGATAAGGTAATTTGTAACGAGTAGCAAGTAATAAAAGTAAATAAGGTGCAGCAAGATGGCCCAATCTTTTTTGTAGCAAAGGACAAGCCTGGACAAACTCTTATATGAATTAAAGCGCTCCCGAGGACACATGGGAATTATCGTCAAGCTAGTTTTCATCACGTTCATATGATTCACGTCCGGTACTTTGATAATTTGATATGTGGGTGGACCGGTGCTTGGGTGCTGCCCTTACTTGGACAAGCATCCCACTTATGATTAACCCCTATTGCAAGCATCCGCAACTACAATAGAAGTATTAAGCTAAACCTAACCATAGCATGAAACATATGGATCCAAATCAGCCCCTTACGAAGCAACGCATAAACTAGGGTTGAAGCTTATGTCACTCTAGCAACCCATCATCTACTTATTACTTCCCAATGCCTCCCTCTAGGCCCAAACAATGGTGAAGTGTCATGTAGTTGACATTCACATGACACCACTAGAGGGATAACAACATACATCTCATCAAAATATCGAACGAATATCAAATTCACATGACTACTAATAGCAAGACTTCTCCCATGTCCTCGGGAACAAACGTAACTACTCACAAAGCATATTCATGTTCATAATCAGAGGGGTATTAATATGCATAATGGATCTGAACATATGATCTTCCACCAAGTAAACCAACTAGCATCAACTACAAGGAGTAATCAACACTACTAGCAACCCACAGGTACCAATCTGAGGTTTGGATACAAGAGATGAACTAGGGTTTGAGATGAGACGGTGCTGGTGAAGATGTTGATGGATATTGACCCCTCCCGATGAGAGGATCGCTGGTGATGACAATGGTGATGATTTTCCCCTCTCGGAGGGAAGTGTCCCCGGCAGAACAGCTCTGCCGGAGCCCTAGATTGGTTCCGCCAAGGATCCGCCTCGTGGCGGCGGAGTCTCGTCACGAAAGCTTGCTTATGATTTTTCCTTGACGAAAGACTCCATATAGCAGAAGATGGGCATCGGAGGGCCACCAGGGGGCCCATGAGGCAGGGGGGCGCCCCCACCCTCGTGGCCAGGGTGTGGCCCCCCTCTGGAACTTCTTGTGCTCAGTATTTTTTATATATTCTGGAAATAGCTTCCGTGAAATTTCAGGACTTTTGGAGCTGTGCAGAATAGGTCTCTAATATTTTCTCCTTTTCCAGCCCAGAATCCCAGCTGCCGGCATTCTCCATCTTCATGTAAACCTTGTAAAATAAGAGAGAATAGGCACAAATATTGTGAAATAATGTGTAATAACAACCCATATTGCAATAAATATCGATATAAAGGCATGATGTAAAATAGATGTATTAAGGACCAAAAAGGTTTGAAGACATAGAGCATCTACTCATTCCGATCAGGAGTAGATGAAGGTGCAGGGTTGACATTGGAGTTCGGTGGTGCAGAGGGGCCTGGTGCAGTGTCGAGACGCAGTGAAGCCATGGCTGGTGAAGTGGCATCGCCTTCTTCTTCGAAGACTCTCGCAACAACATTTGTAGCTGAAGATGAATACTCAGAATCTTCAATGGGTGGAGTTCGATGCCAGCTTGCAGTGCCAGGAGGAGTGGAGTCAAATTTGAAACCCTCAGTGAAGCCATCTTTGCGAAGATCTTATTTAGGGCATAGAAGTGTGAGACTCTTCCAGGACCTCCTACAGGCTTCATGGGCAACAAATGAGTTCTTTGTGGCCAAGTTTCTGATGTGATTGATGTCCACCAAGATGTTCTGCATCTGACGCTTTAGCCAGTCATGGTGCCTATCTTGTTTCTGATGTAAGGCCAGAAGAAGCTCTCGGTCATTGAGCACACGAGATCGCTTCTGAGGCCTTTGAGTAATGGTGCTTTCAGTGGCTTCAGTAGTTGCACGATGAGGTGCACGTGTATTGCCAGCCAGAGGATAGACACGAGTTGCAGCAAGAACTCCCTCAATTGGTTGCGAGAAGCTTTGGCGATCAACATTATGAAGATAAATTGGCTCCTTGGCAGGCTCAGGGTAGATGGCTTCGACAGACATATCAACCTCAGGCAAGAAGATAAGATGGTTGCACGCAGAGGGCTGATAGTTGACAGAAGAGTGAAGCTTGATTAAGTGCATCACCCATGGAGCATAAAACTTCAGGCCAAATAGATCAATTCCAGATGCAGCAAGTTGCCTGATGAAGAAATCTTGAGCATTGAAGCTGATGCCATTGAGAATATAGAACACCAATGTCTTCATCGTGCCTTCAAGCTTGGCTGTAGGAGAATGTCCTTTGACGAGCCATAGAGTTCGCCTTACAATGTGATAAATGGTTCGGGGTAGATACTTGAGGTCTTCGACAAAGAATTCCTTAGGATATTCAGCATCTTGTGGCAGTGGCTTCATCATGCTGAGCATCTGACTCATGTTGGGCTCAGGCTTATGAAATATGCTCTCCAACGCATTCCTGTGTAGCTGACAACCAGGTTCATAGAACTCACCTGGAGTGGGCAGGGAAGTAAGCTCGATGATATCTTGAGCTTTGGCTTCATGGTGCACATCACCTGTCATCCACTCAAGGACCCAAGTCTTCGGATCCCTGTTGTAGCCACGAATGTGAAGAGTAGCATAGAACTGCAGCAGAGGCTCCTCGTTCTAGTGCTCTTTGTCAGTGACAAACTACAGAAGGCCAACATCTCTGAAACAGTCTAGAGCTTCTTCCAAGCAAGGCAGTCTAGCAATGGCCTCACAATCCAGACACATGTGAGGAAAGATTCGTCCTTGATTGTATAGGATACATGAATAATAACTACACTATGGAAAGCTCCAGAAATGATCAGATGAGATCTTTGGCTTCGACTACGGGTTCTTGGCACTATCAAAGAATGTGTTGTGTGCCTTGAAGCTGCATACACTGAACGATCCTGGCGATGTTGCAGCACCAGGAAACCTTGGCAGTCTGGGCTTTGGCTTCTGGACCTGAGGCCTGTGCTCCACATGATATTAATATTGTGGTTCGGGATCAGTGGGAGGAACCAGAACAGGCCATCTGACAGTGACAAGTTGGCCGCGATCAAATGCCTGCTCAATAGTGTGAGGCCTTGGGGGTGGAACTGCAGCTTCGACATTGACTGTGGCTTCAGGGTGCACACTAGCTTCAGGTGCAACATTAGCTTCAGGCACCACAATATTTTCAGCCATGACAATTTCATTGTCTTTAGCAGTGTTGTTTGTGGCCGCCTCAATGTTTTCAACTTCCTCTTCAGTAACAGGAGGGTCGGGCACTGACATGTTCTCCTCGAGAACAACTTCTTGAGTGACTGGGGGTGTGGCACCTCTTTCTTCTCGTCTTTCTTCTTTGGCTGATGCAGCCGGAATGTCTTCAGCAGCTTTGGCTTCAGACTCAGAGACATTCATAGTAGGAGTGGATTGAGGAAACACTTCACGTGCTACTGAGCTTTGTTGTACTTCTCCCTCTGGAATGCTCGACATGGCGACCTGTGGCCTAGGGCCTTTGCGAAGCCTGTGGAATGCGGGCGACGCCTGTGGTGATGGAGTGGTCTGGACCATGTAGTCGTCATCAAGTACCGGAGTGGTGACTTGAGGTGGTGGAGTACTGGGTGTGTATTCATTACTTGGGGTCTCTTGTTGAGGGCGATCAGCCCACGAAGCATCCTGAGCAATTGGCATCAAAGGACGACCAATGCTGATGAGTTCGATGTTCATGAGAACAGGCGATGATACCAGTTGGTGCTCAATCTGAGGAAGGACTTCATCATCTTCTACATTGTCTTTACGACCAATGTCTTCAGCTGTTATGGGGTCAACAGCTGGTACTTCTTCGTCTTCAGGAGCCTCTGTGGTAGCAGGATCGTGAACTACTAGTTGAGGCTCTTGGTTGGATGAGGCAGTACGTGCAACTGAGATGGGCTCAACAACAAGTGGCTCTGTTGCAGCAGCACGCTCTTTCCGCGAAGACTTTGTCTTCGGCTTCTTTGCTGATGGAGCACCATCAGAAGCATCCTTGTGCTTGCGCTTCCTGGCATCAGCTTCAGCTGCCTTGGTTTTCTTTAGCTCTGAAGCTGCTGAGGGGACCTTAGGCTTCGAGCCTGTCATGCTGGCAGGGAAGACAATGCTAGGTGCTTCCTGCCTTGGTGCTTCAGTGCGTGCCGCAGCAAACTTCTTCTTCTGTTTGGGAGCCATTCTGGGGTCGATACCAGGACACCACAGAGCCTTGTGCTTCTCAGCCTCATTGTGTGCTTGAACACATTTCTCAGCGAAGTACTTCATACGCTCTCTTGAACCTTTAGCTTCTTCACGTTTCTTGTGAAACTGTTCCTTGAGCACATGCAACATCTTCTTGAAGCTTTGAACATCAGCCGCGCTGAGATTTGCCATGTGCTTCTTGAACTGTGCCTTCTCAAAATCAATTTTGTTCTTCAGCTCGACGATTTTCTGAGCCACGGCCAGTTCGTTTGCGATGGCTCCATGAAACGTGACGCTAATGTCTACTGGCAGCTGAAGATCATCAATGCTTATGCTCTGGTCGTTGAACCATTCATCAATGACGTTGTTCAAAATGTCAATGTCAAAGAGGGGAAGATCGTTGAAGATCTTCGCCTCTTGCTTGCTCATGATCAGAAGCTCAAGGGCATCATCACCAAGATCTTCATCGTTGGACAGATCCATGGTTTCATCTTCGTTCCGCAGAACGGCAGCAGGTGCAAGTGCATGTCCAGAAATCTTCATGGGCTTCTTCTTCTTGGTCTTCTCCGTCTTCTTGGAGACATGAAAACTATCTTCAGATTGCACACTGGGTTCAGGAGGTGCAGTGGCCAATGGCTTCGCACGTGAAGCTTTTGGTGCGGTAGAGGGCTTCGAAGCCTTTGAGTTCTTTAGCTTCTGCTTTGGTGGTGCTGGTGCATCTTCAGTATCTGTGTCGTCAGTTGAGTGGTCCACCGTAGCCCCCTGTACAGTTATGTAAGTGATGAGGCCTTCGAGGTTGTAGAAGGGGCCGATTACATTGGGATTGGAATCACATGTGCCATCAGCCCTTGGAGCAGACGGACCAGGGTTGAAATTGAGTCCCAGGTCCTTCTTGTTCTTTGCAGCAGACTCCTTTGCAAACTGGAAATTGTGCTTTAAGAGATTGTCTTCATGACACCATAGCAGAGATGATGGGTCGACATGGTCTGGCTGCGGTCCACGGACCATGCAAGGATAGAAGCCTTGAGCTATGGCTTCAGACTTGGACTTGGGCTGAAGACTTCTATATACAATATCTCCCCAGGGGCCCGTGATGGTGTTCTTTTCAGCATATTCGGCAGTTACAAATCTGTATTTGTACCATTCCTCTGCCCAATATCTTCGAATCCATTGGATTCGGTTCTTGCATTCTCCGTAGGTTTCCTCAGGATATGTCTTGTACTGCTAGGTCCTTGGCTGTATTCCCACGGCGTTGTCTGCCGCCCTTCCTAGCTGATTTCTCAGTGGCCATTGTATTCAAGCTGAAAGGCTTCAAGACTATGAATGGCTTCCGTCTGCTGGTCAGACAGGAACTAGCTTCAGGAGAATTGATGTGTTGCTGTAAGAATTCTGCAAACGAATGCAGACAATGAGAACCAAGAGATTCTCCCATGGACATGTACCTGTGACAACATTAGAGGTGCGAGGGAAGTGGAAGAGGTCATAAGCATTCTTACAAGATTTTGACGATAAATCAGTTTGAAGACATTGACCTCATAGTGCAAAGACATTCACTTATTTAATGAGAGTTGGTTCAGATTTGTACGAATACAAGAATAAGTACAAGTGAGGAATCTAACTAGTTGTGAAGCATAAGTGTACTTGGCATGATATGAGATGTAGAACAAGATAGATCCAGATTTGCAAGTTTAGAAACCACTTCTGGTTGAAGTGGATGGATTTGACGGATCAAAAGGGCAGTATAAGTAAGATTTAATTACCACATGAAGAACTGCTAGACGAAGTTGAGACGGAGGCCGAGCAGTTCAATCTCCCGCGCCCTAACTTGGCGGCGGAAGACACCTAAGGCGGCGGCGGAGAGGACGAGGTCCGCGCCCGGCGTGAGGACAACATCTAAGAAGTCGCGACAGCTAAGTGCTTCGTCTCCGGCGTCGTTGCGAGCTAGTGGAGGCGCTAGGGTTTGTGCGAGGTGGCGAGGTGGAAGAAGAGATAATGACCGCGGTGAGTTGAGTATTTATAAGGAAAGGGACAACACAATGTAATTAGGCATGTGCCCCTGGCGGTTCACATCTGAAGGACACGTGGAATGCATGCAACACATTGGAAGTTGTTCCATGTTCCCACGCACAGCTGGATTGTCAGGTTGTCGTTCCGGCTTCTCCGAGTTTTAGGCAATAAGGATATAGCATTAAAACAGATTCAATTTTTGTCTCTGTGTCTTCTGTTGACAAGGACTTAGAGAAGACAATCGACAGTTTCAATAGAATGCATATGATTTGAATAGATAGAATCTGAGGTAGAAGCATAGAGGGGGTTAGGGTCTAATCACATTCACTTAGATCAAAAGATTCAAACAAGAAGACATAGCTATAAGTGAATGCTGTAGAGGACAGAACACAAATATATGTATATATCAGTATGAGACCAAATCAACACTGAGAAGATAAACATGACATCAAATCAGTGTTGAAGACAAACTAAACGCGAGGACTATGCAAATGTGACGCTAATAAAAACACTTCAAACAAGAGTTTGGTGGTGGCGTTACCCACCGTATAGGAAGTATTAGACCCAGACATGGCGCACAATTATCGTGGTGCTCCAAAGTCAAATTCCGCATTAATGTGTTCACACTTAGAGTGTATGTCTTCATTGATTGAAGATATACATTACTTCGTGTGTTGCACATCTAAGTCATCAACATGCATAAGCGTTAGGATGTGTGTCCAATCACATGACATTTGAGGATTCTAAGATATTTAGCTCACATTGCACCTTGCAAAACCTTTTCTCATCCAAGGGCTTTGTGAACATATCTACCAATTGTTCTCCAGTGTTCACGTGAATGATATCAATATCTTCCTTCATGACATGGTCTCTGAGAAAGTGATGACGAATTTCAATGTGCTTTGTCTTCGAGTGCTGAACTGGGTTGTTGGAAATCTTGATGGCGCTTTCATTGTCGCGGTATAGTGGCACTTGCTTCAGATGAATGCCATAGTCCTTGAGAGTTTGCTTCATCCATAGAAGCTGAGCACAGCAAGATCCAGCAGCAATGTATTCAAATTTAGCAGTTGAGAGAGACACACAGTGTAACACCCCAGATGTAATTTACCTTATCTGTATCCCAACTCTTGCTGTTTCCGGCCTAAGTTATTTTATTTCCCTCGGTGTCGGGTTTTTGTCTTCGTGTGTTGTTGCCTTTGTCATGCATCTCATATCATGTCATCATGTGCATTGCATTCGCATACGTGTTCGTCTCATGCATCTGAGTATTTTCTCCGTTGTCTGTTTTGCATTCCAACACTCCTATCTCTTCCGGTGGTCCTTTCTACCTCTTTTCGTGTGTGGGGGTTAAACATTTCCGGATTGGTCCGAGACTTGCCATGCGGCCTTGGTTCACTACCGGTAGACCGCCTGTGAAGTTTCGCGCCATTTGGACTTCGTTTGATACTCCAATGGTTAACCAAGGGACCGAGAAGGCCTCGTTTGTGTTGCAGCCCAACACCCTTCCAATTTGGCCCAAAACCCACCAAAAACCCTTCTATCATCTAGAGCGTTCGATCACGATCCCGTGGCCAAAAACCATGCTCAATTTGGAGCCTCCTAGCTCCTCCTACCTATAAAACTAGGTCTTCCCCGAAATTCCCGGATCCCCTCCTTCCTAAACCCTAAAAATCGCCCCGCCGCCACCGAACACGTCCGACCCGCCACCGGACGAATCCTGCCGCCGCGGCAATCAGCGCGCGACATGTGGCAACCACCGCCCGCCGCCGCCGCGGCCCGCGGGAGCCCACAACAGGCCCCCGCGGCCCAGATCCGCCGCACCACCGCCCGCCTTCATCTCCCCCGACGCCGTTCCAGCTCCGCCGCCTTCGCTCGCCGCGCCGCCGCCTGCCTCCCTCACCGGCAGGCGCCGCCACCTCGCTGCCGCGGCTGCCACGCGCCACCGCCACCTCTTCCTCGCGCCGCCACGTCGCCCGGAGGTCCGGCGAGCTCCTCCGCCGCTCCGGCGACCTCCGAAGACGGCCGGCCTCCTCTTCCTCCTCCCCGCGGCGCACTCCGGCCGCCACCATCCGTCGACGCCGGCAAGACCTCCGACGAGCTTGGATCTGACCTCGGGGCGCGTGCAAAGCCTTGATCTGGGTTGACCTTCTCCCCTCTCTCAGATTTATTTTGCAAACTTTGGCATGTCGTAACTTTGCATCCGTAGCTCCGATTTGCGCGTGTAGCATATCGAAATGTTCGCCTCAACGAGTACATCATTTCATCTCACTGCATCATTTTCATTTGAGATCATCTTGATGCCCAAAATGCTGTTGGAAGAGGGCTATGTGGTGAATTTGTCAGATCTGTTTCATCAAATGGTTTTTGTCATTTTTGCCATGTTTAATGTGTGCATGATATGATCCTGAGCTCTACATGTGTTTTGTCATATGCCATGCCATCTTTACAAAGGTGGTTGCCATGTATTTTTGTGATATTTGTGGTGACTAGCACAATCTTGCAAAGTAGCGTAATCGGTAATGCTGATTTCAGGGACTTAGAATTTCACTAAGTCCTTGTCCTGATTTTGTCGTTATGCCATATGTTCATGTTCTTTCCTAGTGATCCTTGCCTCTTTTGAGGATGATCAGTAAGGATGTTTTGATAACATTGTGGTGCTCTATCCAGCCATGTCTTTGTTTGCATTTATGGAGCACCCTAGCTTGAGTCAATCGAGCTCTACTTTTTCTATATCGTGAATCCTGGCAGATTGTTGACATGATTAGCGATTTTGCCGAGGATGTTGCTATTGATCCGTGCATGCTATGTTGTTGTTCTTGCCATGTCTACCTTCTATGCTATGTATTCTTGATGGGTGTATGATTAGTTTGTCATGCCATGCTCTCTTGTGAGTGCATCGAGGTCGTAAACATGCCTACTCGTTAACTGATTTGCATGCTCTAGTTTTTTCACCAAGTTTGAGATCTGTTTATGTTTTTGCCATGTTCACATGCTTGCAATTGTATTTTCTAATACCTTTTGGCTCAAGGTCAGTAAGGGACTTTTGTTACGTGCTTTGAGTATCTTTATTCCATGCCTTGCTTTGCCATGTTAACTTCCTGTAGCATGTAGTTTTCATGCTCTAAAGTGTGCTTCCTGATGATAAATTCTAGACTTGTGTTGATTTCACTTAGTCTGAAACTTGTTATCGTTTGCACTTTTGCCATGCTTGTTTGAACCTATTAATGGATGAATTAGCCGTAGCTCAGTGTTCATATTTTGTCAAGCATCATGAGTGGATCCCTGCCATGTATTTTGTTGTCATGTTTGAGTGCTGTAGCATATTTATCTTGATGCATTTAGTTGGTCACTTGCTGATTATCGCAGACCGGTGTCATATTTGTTTTGCTTGCCATTTCCAAACCGTGCATCCGATTCTGGTGATCTTTATATCGATTTCAACCGAAATCACCTCACCTTTCCAGTGGAACTCTTGGATTTCCAAGTTGAGGCCAAGTTCAATCATTCCTTGTCAAATCTTGCATATGCATCACATACCGCATCCCGCATATCATACCATGTTTGCATCATGTTGTTTGAGCATTGCACGTGGTTGATTGTGTTCCGTTTGCTTGTTGTTCTTGTTTGGGTAGAGCCGGGAGACGAGTTCGCGATCGAGGAGCCCGTTGAGTTCGCTTACGAGGATCAAGTCAACTCTGACAACTATGCAGGCAAGATGATCATACCCTCGAAATCACTTCTATCTTTGCTTGCTAGATGCTCGCTCTTGTGCTACGCCTATGCTACGATACCTACCACTTGCTTATCATCCCTCCCAAATTGCCATGTCAAACCTCTAACCCTCCATGTCCTAGCAAACCATTGATTGGCTATGTTACCTCTTTGCTCAGCCCCTCTTATAGCGTTGCTAGTTGTAGGTGAAGATTGGAGATCGTTCCTTGTAGGAACATTGTTTATTGTTGGGATATCACAATATTATCTTGTTTATCTTAATGCACCTATATACTTGGTAAAGGGTGGAAGGCTCGGCCTTTTGCCTAGTGTTTTGTTCCACTCTTGCCGCCCTAGTTTCCGTCATATTGGTGTTATGTTCCCGGATTTTGCGTTCCTTACGCGGTTGGGTTATAATGGGAACCCCTTGACAATTCGCCTTGAATAAAACTCCTCCAGCAATGCCCAACCTTGGTTTTACCATTTGCCACCTAGCCTCTTTTTCCCTTGGGTTTCCGGAGCCCAAGGGTCATCTTTATTTAAACCCCCCGGGCCAGTGCTCCTCTGAGTGTTGGTCCAAACTAGAGTCCTGTGCAGCGCCCCCTCGGGAAAACTCGAGGTTTGGTTTTAGTTGTATGGAGAGCCCATCTGAGTGTGCCCTGAGAATGAGATATGTGCAGCTCCTATCGGGATTTGTCGGCACATTCGGGCGGTGTTGCTGGACTTGTTTTACCATTGTCGAGGATGTCTTGTAAAACTGGGATGCCGAGTCTGATCGGAATGTCTCGGGAGAAGGAATATCCTTCGTTAACCGTGAGAGCTTGTGATGGGCTAAGTTGGGACTCCCCTGCAGGGATTTGAACTTTCGAAAGCCGTGCCCGCAGTTATGGGCAGATGGGAATTTGTTAATGTCCGGTTGTAGATAACATGAAACTTAACTTAATTAAAATGAATCAACCGCGTGTGTAACCATGATGGTCTCTTCTCGGCGGAGTACGGGAAGTGAACACGCTGTTGGAGTAATGTTTGACATAGGTTGCTCTAGGATCACTTCTTGATCATAGTTCTTCGTCTATGCTTTGCCTTCTCTTCTCGCTCTCTTTTGCGAATAGGTTAGCCACCATATATGCTAGTCGCTTGCTGCAGCTCCACATTATACTTTGCCTTACCTATAAGCTTAAATAGTCTTGATCGCGAGGGTGCAAGATTGCTAAGTCCCCGTGACTCACAGATTACTTCCAAACCAGATGCAGGGACCGATGATACCGTTCCAGACGATGCGCTTGAGATCGAGTGGGAGTTCGATGAAGACTCTTGCCGTTACTATGTGTCTTTCCCAGATGATCAGTAGTGGTGCCCAGTTGGGGCGATCGGGGACCGTGTTGCATGTGGGGGTTGATCTTTATTTTGGTACCGTAGTCGGACCATGAGTGTATTGGATGATTGTAATGTTATTCATGTATTTGTGTGACGTGGCGAGTGTAAGCCAACTATGTATCATTTCCCCTATTATATATTACATGGGTTGTTGTGAAGATTACCTTACTTGCGACATTGCTTTCAATGCGGTTATGCCTCTAAGTTGTGCTTCGACACGTAGGAGATATAGCCGCATTGAGGGCGTTACAAGTTGGTATCAGAGCCTTCCCCGACCTTAGGAGCCCCCTGCTTGATCGAATCATTGGTGCTGTTAAGTCTAGAAAAATGTTTTGAGTCATTTAGGAATTATATATCAGAGAGTTTTGGAATTCTTTTTACTCCCCAGTCCCTTCATCGCTCTGGTGAGGCATCCTGACGTAGAGTTTTGACTCTTCTCTTCTCAAATTTCACTAAATTTTTTTAGGATCACGCGGGTATCTTGGAATCGTTCCGATCGATTTGTGACGAGAACATTGTTCTTGGTGCCTCCTGTCATTTAGGGGTTGTGGCAATGTCCCGGGGAGTTGAGCTCCGAGGTGTTGTCGTCACAATTTTATCGTTGAGATTCTGGAATACCTGAGTTTCGCCGACATCGAAAATCTCTTTTATGCAGTTGTTGGTGAGATAACCTCGACGCCACCCAGTACTGGGGCGGGAGTTCGGGAGTATTGCCATAACTCGTATAACGGATGCTTTTTGAAGGTTGAGGTAAATGATTTCTGAAGGTTTCTCGGTTATGTGTTGAAGGATGGATACAGCTGGATGTAGGATTTGCTAAATTTGGGTGAGATATTATGCTTCCCCTGTATACCCAACACCTGATTGCATAACCGGAAAGGTTCGGGAGTTTCATAGGTGGGAATTCTTGTAGCTCTAGTTCTTCTTCCGCAGATATTTGGTTTGGATTGGGTAATCCTCACCAAGTATTCGTTCTTGTTCCATACCTTGTTGTTTTTTCTTCTACCTCAATTCTAAGTGGCTTCTCAATTTATGGATATGTGACCATTTCAATTGGAATGCATTCGTTCATTTAGTTCGGATGTGAAGACTATATGTTGCAATTTCAACCCGTTTGATTCAGCTTCAATATTTGTCTGTCAATGTGCTAACGGATGTCAACCTCTTCAGGATGGCTCCCCCAACGCGCACGACTCCGAATCCTGATCCGCCACCACCACCTCCACCTCCGGAGGCATGGCAAGTTGTGATGGCCGTTACCAATGCAAACACGCAGCTGATCATGCAACTTCTTCAAGAGCGCAACCAAGGGAACCAGGGTCATGGCAACAATCAGAATCAGTTTGCTACACTCAACCAGTTCCTTGCTAACCAGCCAAAGACCTTCAGCAATTGTGTTGAGGCAACAGATGTTGATGATTGGCTCGTGGACATATGCAAGCATTTCGAGTGCAGTAACGTTAGGCCTGAGGACTTTGTCAACTTTGCCTCCTTCCAACTCAAAGACCAAGCTGCAGAATGGTTCCAGCAGTACAAAGATTCCAGAGGAGGCCGTGTGATTACCTGGGATGAATTCCATCAAGACTTCAAAGCTCATCATATTCCTCAGAGTGTGGTTGAAAGCAAGCGTGAGGAATTCCGCAACCTGAAGCAAGGCTCTATGTCTGTTTACGAGTACAACAAAATGTTTCAGAAGCTTGCCCGTTTTGCTAAGAAAGACGTCCCTAACGAGAAGAGCATGATATATCAGTTCAGGGATCGTCTCAGAGAATAAATCCAGCTAGCTCTCGTCCTCTTTGAGCCCAAGAGGTACGATGAGTTTTACAACATGGCAATGAAGAAGAGACTGCTCAACTGAAGTGCGATGTTTCCAAGAAGCGAGTCAGAGATGCAACTCCTTCTTCCTCAACTCAAGTGGCTAAGCAGCAGAAGTATTGTCTTCCTCCTCCTCCGTTCCATCAGCCTTATCAGTAGAAGAGCAAAGGTGGTAGTGGATCTTCCCACCCACCCAACCCTGGCTTTCAGAACAAGACTTCATCTCAAGCTCCAAGATCAAGTGCTCCGTATCACCGTCTGCTCTCGGAGGTCACGTGCAACAAGTGCCAAGAGAAGGGTCACTATGCCAACAAATGCTTTAATCAGAGGCGTCTCCCTCCTCCTCCTCCTATGAGATCGGCAAGTACAGCTGTGGTCAAGCATAACCCCAAGCACGCCAAGGTCAACTTGATGAATGCAGCTCAGGGAGAGGACTCGTATGATGTCATCATGGGTAACCTTCATGTTAACGATGTTCCTGCAAAAGTTCTTTTTGACACTGGTGCATTGCATTGCTTCATTTCAAAACCTTTTGCATCAAAGTATGAGTGCGATTATCAGCTTTTGCAAAGACCTTTGCAAATCGTGTCACCGGGCAAGCATATGACAGCTAATTTATGCGTCCCGGATATTTCTATCACGTTGGGCGACTACAAATTTCTAGCTTCTCCTATTGTTCTGGGCGACTCGGATATCGATCTTATTCTTGGAATGGATTGGCTTTCTAAGCACAAGCCTCATCTTGATTGTGCTGCCAGGCAGATTCAATTGACTCATTCGTTTGAGGATGTAATTGTCTTTGTCGCTCGTGATGATACCATCCATCTATTTTCTCTCAATGAGAAGGGTGAACTGGATGCCATCTCTCAAATTCCAGTCGCTTGCGAATATCAAGACGTCTTTCCAGAAGAGCTTCCAGGAATGCCTCCGCACCGGCCAGTTGAATTCGTCATCGATCTTGAGCCTGGCACGGAACCTATTTGCAAGCGTCCTTACAAGCTTGGACCTGAAGAGTTGAAGGAGCTGAAGAAGCAACTCAATATTCAAGAGCGAATGGGTCTCATCCGACCTAGTTCTTCTCTGTGGGGTTGTGGAGTTCTTTTTGTGAAGAAGAAGGATGGAATGGACCGACTTTGTGTTGACTACCGTCCATTGAACAAGAAGACTATAAAGAACAAGTACCCACTTGCCAACATCAACGAGCTGTTTGAACAACTCAAAGGTGCTCAAGTATTCTCCAAGCTTGATCTCCGTATGGCCTATCACCAGATTCGAATCCGTGAGCAAGATATTCCCAAGACAGCATTCAGAACAAGCTATGGTTCATATGAATACACTGTCATGTCTTTTGGCCTCGTCAACGCTCCTCTGACTTTCTCTCGCATGATGAACTTCATCTTCAATCCCTACACAAATGACTTCGTCTTGGTCTACCTCGATGACATTTTGGTCTTTTTAAAGAACAAGGAAGATCATGCCAAGCACTTGCGTTTGGTGCTCGATAAGCTCAGAGAACATCAGTTCTACGCCAAGTTTTCAAAGTGCGAGTTTTGGCTCGATGAGGTTCTCTATCTTGGGCATATCATCTCTGCCAAGGGCATAGCAGTTAATCCTGAGAAGGTGTCTACAATTGTGAATTGGGAATCACCTCAGAACGTGAAGCAACTCCGCAACTTCCTTGGTCTCGCAAGCTATTGTCGAAGGTTCGTTGAAAATTTCTCAAAGATCGCGAAGCCGCTTTCCAACCTTCTCCAGAAGCACGTCAAGTACGTTTGGTCTCCGGAATGTGACATCGCTTTCAACACCCTGAAAGAGAAATTAGTCACTGCTCCAGTTCTGACTCCTCCTGATGAATCCAAACCGTTCGAGGTCTTTTGCGATGCCGCTCTTCAAGGTCTTGGTGCAGTGTTGATGCAAGAGAAGAAAGTTGTGGCTTATACCTCTCGTCAGTTGAAGCCCAACGAGAAGAACTACCCCACTCATGACCTCGAGTTGGCGGCAGTTGTGCATGCTCTTTTGACTTGGAGACATCTCTTATTGGGAAGAAAAGTGGACATCTTCACTGACCACAAGAGTCTCAAGTACATCTTCACTCAGCCTAATCTCAACCTCAGGCAGACTCGTTGGGTCGAAATGATTCAAGAGTATAATCCAAGTATCGAATATACTCTAGGCAAGGCCAATGTAATTGCTGACGCATTGACCAAGAAGGCTTACTGCAACAGTCTGATTCTCAAGCCTTACCAACCCGAGCTTTGTGAAGATTTCCGTAAACTCAATCTGCAAGTTGTTCCTCAAGGTTTCCTCGCCAACCTTCAAGTCTCTCCTACTTTGGAAGATCAGATTCGTGAGGCTCAACTTCTTGATGCTATGGTGAAGAAGGTGAAGATTGGGATTGCCAAGAGTCAACCCAAGTACAAGTGCTATCGCCTTGATGACAAGGATACTCTCTTCTTCGAGGATCGCATTGTTGTGCCTAAAGGTGACCTTTGTAAAGTCATTATGAACGAGGCTCACAATTCTCTCCTCTCTATCCACCCTGCTAGTACGAAGATGTACCATGACCTCAAGCAGGCGTATTGGTGGACTCGAATGAAGCGCGAGATTCCTCAGTTCGTGAATGAATGTGATGTCTGCAGAAGAGTGAAGGCAGAACACCAACGACCAGCTGGTCTCCTCCAACCTCTTGCCATTCCAGAATGGAAGTTTGACCACATTGAGATGGGCTTCGTGACTGGGTTTCCAAAGTCCAAGCATGGCAATGATGCTATATTCATTGTCATTGATAAACTCACTAAAGTGGCTCACTTTCTGCCTATCAAAGAGTCTGTCACAGCAGCTCAATTGGCAGAGCTTTATACTTCTCGGATTGTCTCTCTGCACGTCATTACGCAGTTGATTTCTTCAGATCGTGGCAGCATCTTTACCTCCAAGTTTTGGGATTCTTTTCAGAAGGCCATGGGCACCAACATCCATTTCAGCACAGCTTTTCATCCTCAAACTAGCGGCCAAGTCGAGCGTGTCAATCAGATTCTTGAAGATATGCTCAGGGCTTGCGTTATCTCTTTCGGTATGAAGTGGGAAGATTGTCTTCCATATGCCGAGTTCTCCTACAACAACAGTTTTCAAGCAAATTCGGGCAAGGCCCCATTTGAAATTCTCTATGGCAGGAAGTGTCGTACTCCTCTTAACTGGTCAGAGACCGGTGAACGTCAACTTCTTGGAAATGACTTGATCACAGAGGCAGAAGAGATGTGCAAAGTCATTCGTGATAACCTCAAAGCAGCGCAATCGCGCCAGAAGAGCTACTATGATAGTAAGCATCGTGATTTGGCTTTCGAGATCGGAGACCATGTTTACCTCCGCGTCTCTCCAATGAAAGGTACTTGTCGCTTCGGTATCAAAGGGAAGCTTTCCCCTAGATACGTGGGTCCTTTCAAGATCGTCAGCAAGAGAGGCGATCTCGCCTATCAACTCGAGCTTCCTTCCAACTTTCCAAACGTGCACAACGTGTTCCATGTCTCTCAGCTCCGCAAGTGCTTCAAGACCCCTGACCGCACCGTCAACTTCGAAGACATTGATCTCCAAGAAGACCTCTCTTATCGTGAGCACCCAGTTGCTATTCTTGAAGAGACTGAACGCAAGACTCGCAATAAGTCAATCAAATTCCTCAAAGTCAAGTGGTCACACCATTCTGACCGTGAAGCCACCTGGGAACGCGAGGACCACCTCCGTTCTGAGTACCCGGCTTTTTTCCAGTCCTAGATCTCGGGACGAGATCCTTTCGTAGTGGTGGAGTGTTGTAACACCCCGGATGTAATTTACCTTATCTATATCCCAACTCTTGTCGTTTCTGGCCTAAGTTATTTTATTTCCCTCGGTGTCGGGTTTTTGTCTTCGTGTGTTGTTGCCTTTGTCATGCATCTCATATCATGTCATCATGTGCATTGCATTCGCATACGTGTTCGTCTCATGCATCCGAGCATTTTCTTCGTTGTCCGTTATGCATTCCGGCGCTCCTATCTCCTCCGATGGTCCTCTCTACCTATTTTCGTGTGTGGGGGTTAAACATTTCCGGATTGGTCCGAGACTTGCCTTGCGGCCTTGGTTCACTACCGGTAGACCGCCTGTCAAGTTTCGCGCCATTTGGACTTCGTTTGATACTCCAACGGTTAACAGAGGGACCGAGAAGGCCTCGTTTGTGTTGCAGCCCAAAACCCTTCCAATTTGGCCCAAAACCCACCAAAAACCCTTCTATCGTCTAGAGCGTTCGATCGCGATCGCATGGCCGAAAACTGTCCTCAATTTGGAGCCTCCTAGCTCCTCCTACCTATAAAACTAGGTCTTCCCCGAATTCCCGGATCCCCTCCTTCCTAAACCCTAAAAATCGCCCCGCCGCCGCGCCCACGCCAATCAGCGCGCGACACGTGGCAACCACCGCCCGCCGCCGCCGCGGCCCGCGGGAGCCCGCAACAGGCCCCCGCGGCCCAGATCCGCCGCACCACCGCCCGCCTTTATCTCCCCTGACGCCGTTCCAGCTCCGCCGCCTTCGCTCGCCGTGCCGCCGCCTGCCTCCCTCGCCGACGGGCGCCGCCACCTCGCCGCCGCGGCCGCCACGCGCCACCGCCACCTCTTCCTCGCGCCGCCACGTCGCCCGGAGGTTTGGCGAGCTCCTCCGCCGCTCCGGCGACCTCCGAAGCCGGCTGGCCTCCTCTTCCTCCTCCCCGCGGTGCACTCCGGCCGCCACCATCCGTCGATGCCGGCAAGACCTCCGGCGAGCTCAGATCTGACCTCGGGGCGCGTGCAAACCCTAGATCTGGGCTGACCTTCTCCCCTCTCTTAGATTTATTTTGCAAACTTTGGCATGTCGTAACTTTGCATCCGTAGCTCCGATTTGCGCATGTGGCATATCAAAATGTTTGTCTCAACGAGTACATCATTTCATCTCATTGCATCATTTTCATTTGAGCTCATGTTGATGCCCGAAATGCTGTTGGAAGAGGGCTATGTGGGGAATTTGTCAGATCTGTTTCATCAAATGGCTTTTTGTCATTTTTTCCATGTTTGATGTGTGCATGATATGATCCTGAGATCTACATGTGTTTTGTCATATGCCATCCATCTTTATAGAGGTGCTTGCCATGTATTTTTGTGATATCTGTGGTGACTAGCACAAGCTTGCAAAGTAGCGTAATCGGTAATGCTGATTTCAGGGACTTAGAATTTCACCAAGTCCTTGTCCTGATTTTGTCGTTATGCCATATGTTCATGTTGTTTCCTAGTGATCCGTGCCTTTTTGAGGATGATCAGTAAGGATGTTTTGTTAACATTGCGGTTCTCTATCCATGCATGTCTTTATTTGCATTTATGGAGCAACCTAGCTTGAGTCAATCGAGCTCTACTTTTGCTATATCATGAATCATGGCAGATTGTTGACATGATTAGCGATTTTGCCAAGGATGTTGCTATTGATCCGTGCATGCTATGTTGTTGTTCTTGCCATGTGTAGCTTCTATGCTACGTATTCTTGATGGGTGTATGCTTAGTTTGTCATGGCATGCTCTGTAGCGAGTGCATCGAGCTCGTAAACATGCCTACTCGCTAACTGATTTGCATGCTCCAGTTTTTTCACCAAGTCTGAGATCTGTTTATGTTTTTGCCATGTTCACATGCTTGCAATTGTATTTTCTGATCCCTTTTGGCTCAAGGTCACTAAGGGACTTTCGTTAACTGCTTTGAGTAGCTTCATGCCATGCCTTGCTTTGCCATGTTAAGTTCTTGTAGCATGTAGTTTTCATTCTCTAAAGTGTGCTTCCTGATGATAAATTCCAGACTTGTGTTAATTTCACTAAGTCTGAAACCTGTTATCATTTGCACTTTTGCCATGCTTGTTTGAACCTATTAATGGATGAATTAGACGTAGCTCAGTGTTCATATTTTGTCAAGCATGATGAGTGGATTCCTGCCATGTATTGTGTTGTCATGTTTGAGTGCTGTAGCATATTTATCTTGATGCATTTAGTTGGTCACTTGCTGATTATCGCAGACCGGTGTCATAATTGTTTTGCTTGCCATTTCCAAACCGTGCATCCGATTCCGGTGATCTTTATATCGATTTCAACCGAAATCACCTGACATTTCCAATGGAATTCTTGGATTTCCAAGTTGAGGCCAGGTTCAATCATTCCTTGTCAAATCTTGCATATGCATCACATACCGCATCTCGCATATCATACCATGTTTGCATCATGTTGTTTGAGCATTGCACGTGGTTGGTTGTGTTCCGTTTGCTTGTTGTTCTTGTTTGGGTAGAGCCGGGAGACGAGTTCGCGATCGAGGAGCCCGTTGAGTTCGCTTACGAGGATCAAGTCAACTCTGACAACTTTGCAGGCAGGATGATCATACCCTCGAAATCACTTCTATGTTTGCTTGCTAGATGCTCGCTCTTGTGCTATGCCTATGCTACGATACCTACACTTGCTTATCATGCCTCCCAAATTGCCATGTCAAACCTCTAACCCTCCATGTCCTAGCAAACCGTTGATTGGCTATGTTACCGCTTTGCTCAGCCCTTCTTATAGCGTTGCTAGTTGTAGGTGAAGATTGGAGATCGTTCCTTGTAGGAACAATGTTTATTGTTGGGATATCACCATATTATCTTGTTTATCTTAATGCACCTATATACTTGGTAAAGGGTGGAAGGCTCGGCCTTTTGCCTAGTGTTTTGTTCCACTCTTGCCGCCCTAGTTTCCGTCATATTGGTGTTATGTTCCCGGATTTTGCGTTCCTTACGCGGTTGGGTTATAATGGGAACCCCTTGACAATTCGCCTTGAATAAAACTCCTCCAGCAATGCCCAACCTTGGTTTTACCATTTGCCACCTAGCCTCTTTTTCCCTTGGGTTTCCGGAGCCCAAGGGTCATCTATTTAAACCCCCCGGGCCAGTGCTCCTCTGAGTGTTGGTCCAAACTAGAGTCCTGTGCAGCGCCCCCTCGGGAAAACTCGAGGTTTGGTTTTAGTTGTATGGAGAGCCCATCTGAGTGTGCCCTGAGAATGAGATATGTGCAGCTCCTATCGGGATTTGTCGGCACATTCGGGCGGTGTTGCTGGACTTGTTTTACCATTGTCGAGGATGTCTTGTAAAACTGGGATGCCGAGTCTGATCGGAATGTCTCGGGAGAAGGAATATCCTTCGTTGACCGTGAGAGCTTGTGATGGGCTAAGTTGGGACTCCCCTGCAGGGATTTGAACTTTCGAAAGCCGTGCCCGCAGTTATGGGCAGATGGGAATTTGTTAATGTCCGGTTGTAGATAACATGAAACTTAACTTAATTAAAATGAATCAACCGCGTGTGTAACCATGATGGTCTCTTCTCGGCGGAGTACGGGAAGTGAACACGGTGTTGGAGTAATGTTTGACATAGGTTGCTCTAGGATCACTTCTTGATCATAGTTCTTCGTCTATTCTTTGCCTTCTCTTCTCGCTCTCTTTTGCGAATAGGTTAGCCACCATATATGCTAGTCGCTTGCTGCAGCTCCACATTATACCTTGCCTTACCTATAAGCTTAAATAGTCTTGATCGCGAGGGTGCAAGATTGCTAAGTCCCCATGACTCACAGATTACTTCCAAACCAGATGCAGGGACCGATGATACCGTTCCAGACGATGCGCTTGAGCTCGAGTGGGAGTTCGATGAAGACTCTTGCCGTTACTATGTGTCTTTCCCAGATGATCAGTAGTGGTGCCCAGTTGGGGCGATCGGGGACCGTGTTGCATGTGGGGGTTGATCTTTATTTTGGTACCGTAGTCGGACCATGAGTGTATTGGATGATTGTAATGTTATTCATGTATTTGTGTGACGTGGCGAGTGTAAGCCAACTATGTATCCTTTCCCCTTTTATATATTACATGGGTTGTTGTGAAGATTACCTTACTTGTGACATTGCTTTCAATGCGGTTATGCCTCTAAGTCGTGCTTCGACACGTAGGAGATATAGCCGCATTGAGGGCGTTACACAGTTCTGCTTCTTTGAAGACCAACAGACAAGAGATCGTCCGAGAAAGTGACATGTGCCTGATGTAGAATTATGATCAACCTTGTCACCAGCATAATCAGCATCTGAGAATCCAACTAGATCAAACTCTGAGCCCTTTGGATACCATAATCCTAGTGTTGGGGTGTAAGCCAAATATCTAAGAATTCGCTTGACAGCTAAGTGATGTGATTCCTTTGGTGCCGCTTGGAATCGGGCACACATACAAACGTTGAGCATGATATCTGGCCTAGATGCACATAAATAGAATAAAGAACCAATCATGGAGCGGTATACCTTTTGATTAAACTCTTTACCATTGTCGCCGGGGCCCAAATGACTTTTGGTTGGCATTGGCGTCATGTATCCCTTGCAGTCTTGCATTCCAAACTTCTTCAGGTAATCTTTGAGGTATTTCTCTTGAGATATGAAGATGCCGTTGTTCTTCTAATGAATTTGAAGACCAAGGAAGAACTTCAGCTCACCCATCATGGACATCTGATATTGCGCTTGCATCATGTGTCCAAACTCATCACTGTATCTTTTGTCAGTGCAGCCAAAGATAATGTCATCCACATAGATCTGGCACACAAACAGTTCACCCTTGTATGTCTTCGTGAAGAGAGTAGGATCCAGGGAACCAGGTTTGAAGCCTTTGCTCTTCAGGAAGTCTTTGAGTGTGTCATACCAAGCACGAGGGGCTTGTTTGAGGCCATATAGTGCCTTGTTGAGCTTGTATACCATATCAGGATGTTTTGGATCTTCAAAGCCAGGTGGTTGTGAAACATACACTTCTTCTTCAATCTTGCCATTGATAAAGGCACTCTTTACATCCATTTGATACAGAAGGATGTTGTGATGGTTGGCATAGGCTAGCAGTATGCGAATGGCTTCAAGCCTAGCCACCGGAGCAAATGTTTCATCGAAGTCAATCCCTTCAACTTGAGTGTATCCTTGAGCAACGAGACGAGCCTTGTTTCTGACAACTTGACCATGCTCATCTTGTTTGTTGCGATAGATCCATTTTGTGCCTATGATATTATGCTTCCGTGGGTCAGGACGCTTAACCAGTTCCCACACATTGTTCAGCTCAAACTGTTGAAACTCTTCTTGCATCGCTTGAATCCATTCAGGTTCCATGAAGGCTTCAACAACTTTCTTGGGTTCAGATATAGAGACAAATGCAAAGTGCCCACAAAAATTTGCTAGTTGTGTTGCTCTTGAATGAGTGAGTGGACCAGGTGCATTGATGCTATAAATTATCTTCTCAATCTGTACTTCATTTGCAACACAAGGATGTACTGGTCGAAGACTTTGCTCTGGCTAATCATTGTCTTCATCATCAGTATTTGAGTTCGGGCTGAGCAGTGTCTTCGGGGTTGATTAGGTGCAGAAATGATGAGTTCTTCTTCAGCATGTGCCTCCGAAGCTATGATTTCTCTAGTACCCATAAGCTTGCTGGATTCACTTGGTGAGACTTCGTCTAGCACATTTGGCAGGTGCTCTCTTTGCGAGCCATTAGTTTCATCGAACCGCACATCCACAATTTCAACCACTTTATAGTGAAAGAGGTTGAAGACTCTGTAGGAGTGCGAATCCATTCCGTAACCAAGCATAAAACCTTCATGTGCTTTCGGTGTAAATTTTGAAGTATGATGTGGATCCTTGATCCAGCACCTAGCACCAAATACTCTGAAGTAGCTTATGTTTGGCTTCTTACCAGTCAGTAGGTCATATGATGTATTCTTTAGAAGCTTGTGAAGGTAAACACGGTTGATGACATGGCATGCAGTATCAATGGCTTCAGGCCAGAACTTCCTTGGAGTCTTGTACTCATCAAGCATCGTCCAAGCCATCTCAATGAGGGTTCTGTTCTTCCGCTCCATTATGCCATTCGGCTGAGGTGTGTATGGAGCTAAGAACTCATGAGTCATGCCCAATGTACCAAGATAAGTGTTGAGGCCAGTGTTCTTGAACTCTGTGCCATTGTCACTTCTGATGTGCTTGATCTTGATGCCATAATTTGTCATGGCAAGATTGGTGAATCGTCTGAAGACATCCTGCACTTCAGTATTGTAAAGGATTATGTGCACCCAGGTATATCTATAGTAATCATCAACAATAACGAAACCATAGAGACAAGCTATGGTAGTAAGAGTGGAGTAATGAGTAGGGCCGAATAGGTCCATGTGAAGAAGTTCGAATTGACGTGATGTCGTCATGATTGTCTTCGAGGGATGCTTGGCCCTAGTCATCTTCCCAGCTTCGCAGGCACCACACAGATGATTCTTTTTGAACTTGACGCCCTCGATGCCTACAACATGCTTCTTCTTCGCGAGAGTGTACAAGTTCCTCATGCCAGCATGCCCTAGCCTCCGATGCCAGAGCCAGCTGTCTGAAGCTTTTGCTAGAAGACATATGGCCAACTGTGGTCCTGCTTAGAAATCTACCATGTATGGATCATCTTTTTGGTACCCTTCAAAGACTAGAGACTTGTCAGATTCCATTAGAACAAGGCAACGATATTTTCCAAATATCACAATCATGTTTAAGTCACAAAGCATTGAGATTGACATTAAGTTGAAACCAAGGGATTCAACAAGCATCACTTTATTCATGTGCTGATCCTTTGAGATTGCAACTCTACCTAGACCCAATACCTTGCTTTTACCAATGTCAGCAAATGTGATGTGACTCTTCTCAGATGGACGTAAGGTTGAGTCCATGAGAAGACTTCGATCATCAGTCATGTGATTAGTGCATCCACTGTCCATTATGAATCCTTTGGTGTCATACCGTATAGTGCAGTTAGGGGGATAGGCTTCACCGAGGGTATTGTGAAGCATAAACATTTGACAAACGAGTGGATTATGAAAGCTCAGATCCAGGTTAGGACTGATAGGATGATTGGCAAGCGATTCAGGAACAAAATACATAGTAAGACCATTTCGGAATTTTATCTTGCGCCCGACAAGATGTTTTAGGTCCCTAGCAATAGCATTTGACGCCTTTGATTTCCGGCTGGAGACCCTTCCCTGCAAAAGAGAGTTAAGTTTTCTTAACCACCCACATTTTCAGGGGTGGCTTCGAAGCAATGAGTCTAAGTGCAGCATCTGAGAACTTTGGCTTTGGAGCCCTAGCAAATAGTCTTGCAGGAGGTGAATAATACTCATAAGAATAAGCAGGGTAGTTCTTGGTCTTATGAACATGGCAGCTTGATGAAACACACCCATATTCATAGGCCTGAGTATGGTTTCTCTGCAAAACATTTGTGTTAGGGTGACTCGGGTGAGTCCTCTGTCTGTATGAAGCCTTTGGACCATATGAAGCCTTTGGTCTAGGGTTTGTCTTCTTCCCAGGTGGTGTCATGATGACATTCACCTGAAGATTTTCAAGACAACTCTTGGGCACCCAGATCTTCTTCAAAGGTGGTCCATTCCTGCAGTTAGTACCAATATACCTGGCAAACACTTCACCATTCTGATTCTTAAACAGTTTATAGTTTGCATCAAAGGATTCACCAATGATAATCGGGTTAGTACAAGTGAAGCCAGATAAGGTAGATGGATCCACTGAAGGTCCGTTTGCAGCAACCCATGTGGTTTTGGGGTACTGGTTAGGCTTCCAGTAAGAACCATCAACATTCATTTTCCTCTCGAACCCAACACCCTCTTTTCTAGGGTTTCGGTTCAGAATCTATTTCTTGAGTACATTCCCATCTCAAGCAATGTCTTCAACCTGGCATTCTCATCAGCAATAGTGGTGGTATCCTCAGCAGAGGGGTTAGTTACCACATCAGCAGTTGAAGATATTGCAACAGTAGCATCAGTAGAACATTCAGCAACAGAAGTAGCATTATGATTCTCAAGGCATTTTAGACATGGTGGTTCAAATCCTTCCTGAGCAGAACTGATCTGTTGAGCGCGGAGTGACTCATTCTCTTTTTGAAGATCTTCATGAGCCTCTCTCAAGTTCTCAAGTTCTTGCTTCCTTTGAAGATAATCGTAGGAAAGCTTTTCATGAGTTGTTGAGAGCGTTTCATGATGACTTTCAAGTTCCTCGTACTTAATATGAAGATTTTTAATGTCTTCAATTAAGGACTGAGTTCGAGTCATTTCCGCGTCCAACAGGTCATCGCTTTTGTCTAACAGTTTTTGAATATGTTCCATAGCATTCTGTTGCTATGTTGCAATTTTAGCAAGTGTTTTGTAGCTAGGTTTAGATTCACATTCAGAGTCATCTTCACTTGATGTTCGATAGTAAGCATCGCGTGAGTTTACCTTGGCATCACGTGCCATGAAGCAGTAGGTGGGTGTAGAGTCATCCTCATCATTAGCATCAACATTGGTGACGAGGCCATTGTCTTCAGTGTTGAAGATGGACTTGGCGACATATGCTGAAGCTAGAGCCAGGCTTGCCACACCTTAATCAGATTCCTCTTCAGACTCCATCTGCACCTCCTCAGATGCAGACTCCTCCTCTGAATCCATCTCCTTGCCAACAAACGCACGAGCCTTGCTGGATGAGCTCTTCTTGTGTGATGAATACTTCGATGAAGACTTTGAAGAAGACTTTGAGGATGTCTTCTTATTTTTGTCATCAGAATCATATTCCTTGCTCTTCTTCTTGTTGTTGTTCTCATTGTCCCATTGAGGACATTCAGAGATGTAGTGACCAGGTTTCTTGCACTTGTGGCACGTTCTCTTCTTGTAGTCACGGGAGGAAGCTTCATCATTTCTTGAGCTGGATCTTGAAGACTGTCTGGAGCCTTTCTTCTTGGTGAACCTCTGGAACTTCTTACTAGCATGGCAAGTTCCTTTCCAATGTCTTCAGGATGCTCAGAACTGCAGTCAGATTCTTCTTCAGATGAGGAAACAACCTTTACCTTCAAAGCACGAGTTCGTCCATAGTTGGGACCATAGATATCTCTTTTCTCAGATAATTTGAACTCATGTGTGTTGAGCCTCTCAAGTATGTCAGACGGATCGAGAGTCTTGAAGTCAGGTCGTTCTTGAATCATCAGGGCCAGGGTGTCAAATGAGCTTTCGAGTGATCTCAAGAGTGTCTTGACGATTTCATGCTTGGTGATCTCAGTGGCGCCGAGTGCATGAAGCTCATTTTGATGTCAGTGAGGCGATCAAACGTCAGCTGAACATTCTCATTGTCGTTTCTCTTGAAGTGGTTGAAGAGGTTGCGAAGAACACTGATCCTTGACCCTCTCTGGGTTGAGACACCTTCGTTGACCTTGGAGAGCCAGTCCCAGACTAGCTTCGCAGTTTCCAGAGCACTCACACGACCATACTATCCTTTGGTCAGATGACCATAGATGATGTTCTTGGCAGTAGAATCCAGTTGAATGAACTTCTTGACATCAGCAGGGGTGACACCTTCACCAGCCTTGGGAACGCCGTTCTTGACGATTGTCGGTGTCAAAACCGGCGGATCTCTGGTAGGGGGTCCCGAATTGTGTGTCTAAGGCGGATGGTAACAGGAGGTAGGGGACACGATGTTTACCCAGGTTCGGGCTCTCTTGATGGAGATAATACCCTACGTCCTGCTTGATTGTTCTTGATGATATGAGTATTACAAGAGTTGATCTACCACGAGATCGGGGAGGCTAAACCCTAGAAGCTAGCCTATGGTATGATTGTATCTTGTCCTACGGACTAAAACCCTCTGGTTTATATAGACACCGGAGGGGGCTAGGGTTACACAAGGTCGGTTACAAAGGAGGATATATCCATATCCGTATTGCCTAGCTTGCCTTCCACGCCAAGTAGAGTCCCATCCGGACATGGGACGAAGTCTTCAATCATGTATCTTCATAATCCAATAGTCCGGCCAAAGGATATAGTCCGGCTATCCGGAGACCCCCTAATCCAGGACTCCCTCAGTAGCCCCCGAACCATGCTTCAATGACGATGAGTCCGGCGCGCAGTGTTGTCTTCGGCATTGCAAGGCGGGTTCCTCCTCCGAATACACCGCGGAAGAGTTTGAATACAAGGATAGTGTCCGACCCTGCAAAATAAGTTCCACATACCACCGTAGAGAGAATAATATTTCCACAAATCTAATCTGCTGACACGTTTTGGCAGCATGACATCACGCCACGGCCCGGTAATTATTTGAACCGTTTTTCTTTAACCAGCCCCGCACATAACACGAGGCGGTTTCTTGACACGTCTTGTCAAAGAAGAGATCGTGTTCCCCTTATCACGGGATTCTCATCAATACAAACATGGGTAACCCAACCGCGCCTGTTGGTATGACTCCTAGATCTTAGGTAAGTCTCGAACGGCCACGAGGAGGACGCCTGATATTCATCCCCTTTATAAAGGGACAAGGCTTTTCTTTTTTCCCTCCCGTGCTCAATCGAATCCTTCCCCCGCCTCGAGCTCTAACACCCAAATCCCAGGTCAGGTGCTTCGGACCTTCAATCATGTCTGAATCTAGCCTTCAAGGCCGGTGGATGCCTTCCTCCATCACGAAGGAGGACATCAAGAAGTTGAGGCAGGCCAGATACCTGACCGCCGAAATTTCGCATAGGCTTCCCGCCTGAGGGCAGGTCATCCCTACTCCCGAACCCAACGAAAGCGTTGTGTTCGTCTCCCACTTCCTCCGAGGACTAGGCCTCGCTCTGGATCCCTTTTTTAGGGGTCTTATGTTCTATTATGGGCTGGATTTTCATGATCTGGCCCCGGATTCCCTTCTTCACATCTCATCATTTATCGTCGTATGTGAGGCCTTCCTCCGCATTACCCCTCACTTCGGCCTGTGGCTCAAGACCTTCGATGTGAAGCTTGCTGACGCTCCATGGCCAAAGGGTTCCTTTCCAGAGGTGTCCGGATTGTGGCAACGGGAGTGGTTTTACGTCACAGCTCCCCGAAGTGCCAAATGGGTAGCTGCCCCCACCTTTCGCTCGGGGCCTCCACCACAAATGATGTCATGGATCAGCAGGGGGCTGAGCTGGGGTCCAGCCAAGGACATGCCAATACTGCAGAGCCGTATCCGAGATCTCTTCGAGGGAGATTTCAGTCTGGTTATGGTAATGCAAGTTATGCTGGTTCGTCAAGTCCAGCCTTGCAAACGCCGGCCCCTCCGCATGTGGGAATTCAACCCGGAAGGACCGCTCACTATTCAGCATTTCCTCGACATGACGCATGAGGAGATGTACAAATCGTTCTTCGGACCCCAAATAGAGTGTCCGGACACGACCGAGGACGTGGGCCTGAGCTGCAACCGCCTCGCTGCCCAAGTCAGTAATCCCATGGCCGAACACACCGTCCTTTTATTTATCATGACATCATTCTGAAGAATCGCTCTTTGACCAAGACTAGATAACAAAGGCAAAGATGATCTGGTGTTCGGCCCCCTCCCGGAAGGCTTGGACAATCCGGTGCTGGAAAGATGCTCGAGCCAGCACCTTGTCTAGTGCCCTCAAAGGAAGGTGAAGGAGGGAATAAAGAGGGCGAAAGCAGGCCTCCATCGCTACCTATTCCGATCGAGGGAATGAGCACCTCCGCGAGGGAGGATAACCAAGGGGAAGAATCTGACATTCTCTCTCCCTGGGGAAAGAAGAGGACTACTTCTGAAGATCCGGAAACTAAGGTTTCCAAACGGGAGAAGAAATCTCCGCCAGAGGGTCCTGCCTCGGAGGATATGCTTGCCGCACAATGTCCTCGCGGGGATCAGCCCTCTACCGAGCTGTAAGTAATCAAAAAGTACTTAATAGTGAAGATATCCTACCTTACTTCCGAAGTCAATAACCGATGCTTGTAAATTGTAGTCCGGATCACAGCCCTTCTCGACAGAGTTCGTCTTCGGGGGATCTTCTTCCGGAGATGATGGAGAGCAAAACGCCTCCCCCGGACTCTCCAGCTCAAGAAGCGGGCGACCTTGAAGTGTCGTCGTGAAGGGTATCTCCGGATCCACTAGGGCCAGAGGATAAACCTTTGGCTGTCTGGCATCCCCAGTATCCGGCTCCTGAGGGGAGTGACAGCAAGGGTCCGTACAGTGTTCGGTCGGACGCGCTGAAGGATCTTCTGGGCAAGCTGTTGTCTCGGAAGCGCATCGTACGCTAATGTGTACGGTGATTGAAAGGATTTCCTCCGCTAAAAGCGGTTTGCATGAAGCTTTTATGAGTCTGCTGAAAGGCTTCGAGGTACGTGAAACAATGCATGCCTTTAGCAGTACCGCATACGTTAGGTATGCCCATGCAGATAGTAGCCCCTGAGACCCTGGTTGTCGTCGGGAACGGTGGCAAACAGAGGATCATAGTCCCAGGCAATAACCATATCGCATTTATGTGCAGGTGGTTGAAGCTCCGGTGGCTAGCTGGACTGATGGGTTTGCTAAACTAAAGCGGCAACTGGATGCGATAGATGCCGACATCGTGCTTGTCAACAAGCGGCTTGACGAGGCACAGGGTAAGTGATTTTTCTGGTGATCGTCACATAATAAGAGCAGCATGATGCCAGTATCTTTAATATGTTGTGACTGCAGATGGAGCGGCCACCGTGGAGACCCTTCGGGCGGAGCTTGCCCGAGCCAAGGAGCAAGCAAGGAATAGCAATGTGGCCGCTTTACAGGTGGCCGAAGAGTTAAGGGCCGAACAGGCCGCGCATTGCGAGAGCAAATAAAAAATAGCCAAGATGGCAGTAGAGTTAAAGGATGCTGCTGACCGTTACCGGCTTCTTGAAGAAGAAAACCAGGCGAAGGCGAGGACCTGGAGAAGGCCCGGGTGGCTGCCAAGGAAGCCCGCTCCAAAATTAGAGCGACGAAGGAGGAGCTGAATTAAGCTGCCGATATCGTGTCTGGGAAGCCCTTCTTGTTGCAGACTAAGTTTGGAGATCCGAAGTATGCTCCTCTGGACCGGCTATGGAGTTCTGCAGACGCGTACATGGATTTGGCTGCAAGTGCTGCTGATGCAGCCAAGTACTTCAAGGATCAGAAGGGTCCCGAAGTGGAAAAGCTGTTCTGGTCATAGTTTCACGCTCCAGTCCGTTCACCGCTGCTGAATGAGCGATTGACCAGTTGGGCCGAGCTCCATAGGTTGTCCGGACTTGCCATGAGGTCCGTCGTGGATCACCTGTGGCCGGGAGGACCAAGGCCGAGTAGCTACTTTAGCTTAGTGCAACAATTCCTTGAAGTTGTGCCACGCATCGATGCTGTAAAGAGATCAGCGTGCATAGAAGGTGCGCGGATGGCCCTTGCGCGTGTCAAAACATACTGGGCGGAGATGGAGACCACCACTGTTGCGACATAGGGTTTGGCCATAGGCCGAGTGGCTGCCGAGCACTACTTTGAAGAAGTCCTTGAAGGCACTCGTTCGATAGAGGCTCAGTGCTCGAAGAATATTATTTTCCAGTGACATGTAGTCCCATTGTACAAACAATGTTTTTTTGAATTAATCAAGGTTGTATTTATACTTTTGCCCGAAAGTACTATGATGCCTCATGTGCGGCCGTTTATGTATATATGTATATAACCTGAAAGTTTGCAGTCGTCGGCTTCCGCCCCCACGCATATAATGCGGGGGTGTTCGCAAAAGATGCATATCCACACTTGATCCAATGTCTTGGTCCGTTAAGGAGGTGATAGCGTAGCGAACGAGGCAATCAGACTATATTGCTTTAACACTTTCACTTAGCCATAGGAGTTTGATGGTGGGGCTACTATATAGCCCCTGGTACTTCTGCGCTCGTCCGAATACGATGCACGTACGTACATGACCGGGAAACGGTCCTTCGTTAATGCGGAGGAATCCAGAAGATTCCGATTAGTCATCGAGTGGTTGACCAGTCTCTCGCTATATCATGACAGTCAGTTTTCGGCTTTCTCTACTGAGGTGCTTATCCGCATGAACCAGGGCACAATCGCAGTAGTTCTCCCAGTGCTACCTTAGCCGATATAACGTAAGGTACCAAAACGTGGGAGCCGGGCAGACCCAACATTTGACCAAAGACATGATTCGGAGCTGATGCATATAGGGTCAAACTCGCGACGCTGAACACTCCCTAAGGTGTTTGGTCTTTATAACATATACCGGGCTAAACGATGCCCTTTATAAGAAACCCCATGTGTCCAGGTACGTGCAAAATCCTAGCGTGGCCACATGCCAATAACGCCGGCATCCTTCTCGGTTGTGCGGAGTATCCGGAGGATGTGAGCAACAAGAGACAGTAAAAAAAGGTTTACGCAGGGCCTTAATCTAAAAAGAAATCTTTGGGCGGGTCCCTGCTGCATGTCTGCGCCTGTATCTCCGTTGTGCCGTGTCCTAGACGGGTGTAGCATGACTATAACCTGCAAAAGGAAAGAAAACTTAGGTGAAAGTTGTCGTGCCGAAAAGAAGAATGAGTCATCAGAATTCCAGAGAAGCCTAGTTAAGCCGGGTTGGCCCTGATTACGCGCGGGAAGCCCCTGGTATCGTTTTATGAGGGTTCGATAACCAATCTCATGCATGTATGATGGAACGCCGGACTCATCTAACCGTGTCCATGGTCTTGATGACCTACCATTTTTTCTGGTTGGTGAGGCCGTCTAGTGTGCGGCTATTAGAGCCGCCACGTCCTCTGTCGTACGTGAAGAACGGTTGGTATTTCCACTAACTGTAATGATGCCTCGTGGACCGGGCATCTTGATCTTGAGAAAAGCATAATGTGGTATTGCATTAAAACGGGCGAAAGCCGCCCTTCCGAGTAGTGCTTGAAAATCACTTCTGAATGGAGCGATGTGAAAAGTTAATGTTTCACTTCAGAAGTTATCGGGAGAACCGAATACCACCTCTAGTAGTAGAGATCCCGTGCAGTGGGCCTCTTGGCCTGGTATTACTCCCTTTAAGGTAGTATTACTGTGGGTTATCTGTTTAGGGTCTATCCCCATTTGGCCGACTACGTCCTGATATATCAGATTGAGATCACTGCCACCGTCCATGAGGACCCTTGTGAAATGGTACCCATTTATTATTGGGTCTAACACCAAGGCCATCAGTCCTTCGCACCAGATATGTGTATCGTGATCCCTACGATCAAAATTGATCGAGCAGGCCAACCAGGGGTTGGACCTAGGGGTGACGGGCTCTATGGCGCGTGTGCCTCAGAGTGCGTGATTGCTTCTCCTCCTTGTCACATGGATCATGTTTACTGTTTTAACCTCCGGTGGGAACTTTTTCTATCCTCCGGCACCTTGCTGGCGAGGTTCATCCTCGTCTTCGCTTGGTGTCTCTTCCCCTTTGTGTTCGGCGTTTAGCTTATCGGCCTGCTTGAAGACCCAACATTCTCTGTGAGTATGATTTGCAGGTTTGTTTGGGGGGCCGTGAATCTGACAGAGTTTGTCAAGAATTTTGTTTAGGCCAGATTGTCCTTCTCAGCTGCCTTTGAAAGGCTTTTTCCGCTGACCTGGTCGGGAGCCCCTGAATCCGGCGTTTACCGCCGTGTTATCTGGGCTACCTTCTTTACTTTGACGCTTGTTTTTGTTGCATCGTGGTTTACCATTGCCATCCCTTACTTCGGATGTGCTTGGGTCGCTGGTGCTGCTACGGGCCAACCAGCTGTCCTCGCCCGCACAAAAGCGGGTCATGAGGCTTGTTAGGGCTGCCATTGTTCTCAGTTTTTCTTGACCGAGGTGTCTGGCGAGCCATTCGTCTCGGACATTGTGTTTAAAAGCTGCTAAGGCTTCGGCGTTCGGACAGTCGACTATTTGGTTCTTCTTGGTGAGGAACCGGTTCCAGAGCTTTCGGGCAGACTCTCCGGGCTGTTGGATTATGTGACTTAAATCGTCTGCATCCGAAGGTCGGACATAAGTCCCTTGAAAATTGGCCCGGAAAGCGTCTTCGAGCTCCTCCCAACTTCCAATTGAGTTTTCGGGGAGGCTTTTCAGCCAGTGCCTAGCTGGCCCTTTAAGCTTGAGGGCCAAGTATTTAATGGCATGGATATCATCTCCACGAGCCATATGAATATGGAGGATGAAGTCCTCTATCCAGACTCCCGGGTCTGTGGTTCCATCGTACGCCTCTATGTTCACCGGTTTGAATCCCTCTGGGAATTCGTGATCCAGCACCTCATCTGTGAAACATAATGGGTGTGCGGCACCCCTGTACTGAGATGCGCCATAGTGTTCGGATGGTTGTAGTATTCGGTGTTGGTTGTGTACCGTAGCGCGCTTCCTAGATCCATAGATAGATCTGGTCGCGCCGGATTTTTGACGCAAGTTCTCACGTAGAACATGTGTTGACTTATGCGTGACTTTGTTAGCCGCTCTATCACGTTCACAGGGTGGTGGATCCAGCCGGTTGGCCGTATCACTTATCGGCTGTATGGGCTCTGAGGCCTCATTGTCGAATTCCGGTAATAGCTTGCCTTTGGATAGCTATTTGGGCGGTAGCTTCTACCATACTTTGTTACTTTGTTCCACTTGTTGTTGAGCGTATCCTGTGCGACCTTGAGCCTTTGCTTCTGTTTCTTCAGGCTTCTCGCTGTGGCAGTAAGCCTTCTGCGGAGGTTTTCTTGATCCAAGTTTGTTTCCGGGATGATGGGTGCATCTTCGTCCGGACTGTTTTCTTCCCTAGACGGGGATTGATGAGGTTTATCAGCGGCGTCATCGTGTTCGGACGTCGGATCCGTACTATGTTTGCAATTTGTATCTTGATCATTTTCTGCCACCGGGGTGGTGCAGTTGTCATCTCTTCCGGAGTCGCGTGGACTATTATTATCGCTGTTTTTGCTATGGTGGGGCTTGGAGTGGTGCCGCTGACGTCGGCGCTTGGGTTGCTTCTTGGAGGGGTCATCCTCCGCTTTCTCGTCACCATTGGATTCGTTGGGGGTGTCCACCATGTATACGTCATGTGATGAAGTAGCGGTCCAGTGCCCTGTGGGCGGTGGTTCCGGTTCATCTCCTACATCGTCGTCCGTACCGTTGATGTCTTCGGAGTCGAAGTCGAGCATGTCGGTTAAGTCGTCGACAGTGGCTACTAAGTGGGTGGTGGGTGGGCAGCGAATTTCTTCGTTGTCCGCATCCCATTCTAGCCGGACATAGTTCGGCTAGGGTTCTCCTGACAGAGAGAGAGACCTTAATGAATCTAGCACATCTCCAAGAGGTGAGTGCTGAAAGATATCCGCGGAGGTGAACTCCATGATCGGCGCCTAGTCGGACCCGACGGGCATGGATACGGGCGGCTCGGAGTCCATGGCCGAAGATGAATCCAGTGGTTTGGCAACACGGCTCTCGTAAGGGGTGAAGTCAGTATCCGGCTCTATCGCCGCTGAGAGTGTGGCCTCCATGGCGGGGTCCATCCCTCCGCTCTCGAATGGTGCGACTTGCTCTGGATTAAAAGTCGAAGTGGCTGCGGATGCGATCTCCCGAACACTGTCCGACGGTAAAGTTACGTCTTGCTCTTCGTGACTGCGCGGCGCATCCAGCGTGGGCTCGAATCGTTGAAGATCAAGTCTCCGCGGATATCGGCCATGTAGTTCAAGTTTCCAAATCTGACCTGATGGCCAGGGGCGTAGCTCTCAATCTGCTCTAGATGGCCAAGCGAATTGTCCCACAGTGCAAAGCCGCCGAATATGAAGATTTTTCCAGGGAGGAAACCCTCACCTTGGACCGCATCGCTAGCGATGGTCGAAGGAGCCATCAAGCCTTATGGTGACGACGCAGTGGAACTCTCAATGAAAGCACCAATGTCGGTGTCAAAACCGGCGGATCTCGGGTAGGGGGTCCCGAACTGTGCGTCTAAGGCGGATGGTAACAGGAGGCAGGGGACACGATGTTTACCCAGGTTCGGACCCTCTTGATGGAGGTAATACCCTACGTCCTGCTTGATTGTTCTTGATGATATGAGTATTACAAGAGTTGATCTACCACGAGATCGGAGAGGCTAAACCCTAGAAGCTAGCCTATGGTATGATTGTATCTTGTCCTACGGACTAAAACCCTCCGGTTTATATAGACACTGGAGGGGGCTAGGGTTACACAAGGTCGGTTACAAAGGAGGAAATATCCATATCCGTATTGCCTAGCTTGCGTTCCACGCCAAGTAGAGTCCCACCCGGACACAGGATGAAGTCTTCAATCATGTATCTTCATAATCCAACAATCCGGCCGAAGGTTATAGTCCGGCTATCCGGAGACCCCCTAATCCAGGACTCCCTCAACGACATACCAAAGGTTGACATCAATGGCTTCAAGATGCATGTGCATCTTATTCTTCCAGTAGGGGTAATTAGTGCCATCGAAGAGAGGGCACACAGCGGAGACTTTGATTATCCCTGTAGTCGACATAGCTAAACTCCAGGTGGTTAAACCGAATCACACAGAACAAGGGAGCACCTTGCTCTAATACCAATTGAAAGTGCTAGTTATCGACAAGAGGGGGGTGAATAGGCGATCTATATGAAAGTCTTCAAAACACGGAGGCTTTGAAGACAAACAGTAGCAATGAACCTATTCATATCCAGCGGAAGGTAGACTACACTAGACAAGCCGGAGTCAAGTAAGCAATGAAGTGAAAGCATGAAGACTATCACCAACTAGGTAGTATGGAAGATAGTATGAAGCCAAACAACAACAGTCTTCACACAATGAAGTCAATTAGATCATGCAAGCAGGCAATGACTTCACGAAGACAAACTGTAAGTAAAGAGAGGTAAAGGATAGAACCAGTTGCTTGGGACAAGGATTTGTTGGACCAGTTCCAGTTGCTATGACAACTGTACGTCTGGTTAGGGAGGCTAAGATTCAACTCAAAAGACCGCGTCTTCACCTTATTCCCCTTGAGCTAAGGACACACAGTCCTCGCTCAATCACTCTGGTAAGTGTTCAAGGTAGACTTCCAAACCTTCACAGACTTCGTTCACCGGTAATTCACAATGACTCTTGGATGTTCAGAACGCGATGCCTAACCGACTGGAGGATTCATAGTCCTCAAGTGTAACAAGTCTTCAGATCACGCAGACAGAAAGACTTTTGTGATGCCTAACACTCTTTGGCTCTGGGTGTTTAGGGCTTTGTCCTCGCAAGGATTCCTCTCTCAGAAGCTTCGGAGGTGGGTTGCTCTCAAACGACAAAAGCCGTGCACTAACTCTGAGCAGCCACCAATTTATGGTGTAGGGGGTGGGCTATTTATATCCTGGAGGCAACCCGACCTGCTTTGTCTAAAATGACCTTGGGTCACTAAGGAACTGACACGTGTCCAACGGTCAGATTTCAAACACACGCGGCAGCTTGACTTGGGCTACAAGTAAAGCTGACTCATTCAGCTCTGGATACGATTTGCTCTCATTGTCTTCACTCGAAGACATACAATTTGGTTGAGCATCACTTCAATCACACTGACTTTGTTCACTTGGACCCCACTTAATAGTACGGTGGTTCCTATGTCTCAACAAAGAAGAAAAGAAAACTACGAAACAACTATGTCTTCGCAATCCATAGTCTTCATGCGATGTATTCTCATGTCATAGACTTCGATGTGAATCTCTTCACAGACCACCATTGTCTTCAATGTCTTCACACATTTTTAGGGGTCATCTCTGGTAGGTAAACCGAATCAATGAGGGACTACTACCTATGTTATCCTGCAATTCTCACAAACACATTAGTCCCTCAACCAAGTTTGTCGTCAATACTCCAAAACAAACTAGGGGTGGCACTAGATGCACTTACAATAGCAGGGGCTGTTGTTGATTGCAATAAAAGCAAGGTCACATTTCATATCAATGGTAATGAGCATACAATGCACTTTCCGAAGAAACAATTCCAAGAGAATGGTATTAATGTTATTGAAAAATCTCTGACAATCACTATTGGATGTTTTCAAATACCTCTACCTACTGCTAAAAAGGAATATGAAATGCTTATTGTTGGGGACATTCATATCCCCGTTGAGGTAACTTAGTGATTTATGAAAGTTCTTCGGTTTCATGCTAATCAAAAGTGGTTGTTAACAACACCTGATCAATCTTATTAATGGGTCATTTTTTAGAGGTATGAAGTTGATGAATTTAGTAAGCACTACCTTCTGTCCCTATCTTTTGTTTTCTGTTTTTATTAGTTAAATAAAATAAAATGCCATGTTGTGTCTGTTTCCTGAATTTTCCATGCAATAAAAAATGACCGAAAAATAAAAGTTCTCAGAATGCCTTGAAAATATAACATGATTTTTTCTGAATATTTAAGATTTTTGGTGCAAATAACATCAGAGGGAGGTGCACCAGGTGGGCACAACCCACCTGGGCGCGCCCTGGTGGGTTGTGGTCCCCACGTGGGCGCCTCACTTATCTCTTTACACCACATCATCACCTACCTCCAGAAAAAATTCTCCATTGCTCTCCCTCTCTCTCTCTCACTCACTCTCTCTCTCTCTCTCTCTCTCGTGTTCTTGCTCTCAAACCCGCGGATTTCGATCTCTTTGCTCGAAGCTCCATTTCTGAAATTGTTTCGGGGTATTGTTGCTTGGTATGTTACTCCACCATTTGTGCAATTAGTTTTGGTTTTAGTAGTTTACATTTTGAATTATTAGCTACTCTTGGTGCTGCTGTAGATGAGCTTGCATGTTGAATTCTTAGAGTTATAAGTAGTTTGAATGCTTGCTATGACCTCTATGTATCCCTATGAGTAGTTGCTATCAATCTTGTAAAGTTTTGTTGAGAAACTTTTGTGGACTAAAAATTTCAGAATTTTTGTTCATAGGAAAAACATGAATATATTTAGGAAGTTTGGTTCCAAGAAGAACTCCAAGGGAGTTATTGGGGAGTCGTCTGATAGTGATATCCACCCTAGGAGGTTGGCAGAAGTATGGCCGTGTGAATGGCTGCACACCCAGTTCATGGAAGAGGCTGGAATCCTTCAGGAGTTCACACAATATGTTGCTAATGCCGGCCTCACCGACTTCATCGCAGCTGGATGTGAACAGTGTCGTCTCCTCACAAACACCTTTTTTCAAAGTTTTAATTTCTTTCCTACGAATAATCCTCGTGAGGTGCAGTTTAATTTATATGCTGAAACCCGTCAGATACCACTTACTGAATTTTGTAACATATGCGTGATCCCTTCTGACGGGAGTTTAGTTGAGCCTAGGCCAGCAGAGTTTGAGGCCTTTTATCGTACTTTGACAGTGGGAGATGAGAGAGGGGTATCGGCCGTCACTGCCACTAGCATACACTTTCCTGATGTGCATTATTTTTATTTATTTGTTGCTAAGTGTTTGCTTGCTAGAGAAAAAGTAGGTGCGCTCAGCGCACCAGACTTTGTTGTTTTACATCATGCATTAGAGGGCAACGACACTTATAGCTTGGGAGCTATTGTGGCACGTCGCCTCCACATTAATAAGTCCAAGGGTAAAATACATGGTGGGATTTTCGCTACTCGTTTGGCGACTCACTATACTGTTGAGATATGCCTTCATGATTACCCTCTGACCAAGGTTTACCTAGATCGCGCGACCATGGATCACCACCATTTTACTGATATCGAATCTCCTAACATCCCTGTTCCATATAACCCGGTTTTTAGTGTGAAGACTCGTGATATTATTCCATTGCCCGCTCCTGCATTGTTTGATCCTGTTGCCAGGGGTGGATATAGGATTATGCCCGCGGACATCATCTCCTACCGGAACGATCAGGCTGCAGCACAGGAGGAGCCCTAGCAGTGAGATCAGTGGATGCCCGCTCCTCAACACCCCGACTACTATCCAGGCTACTGATTGATTAACAAGCTAGGCCAAAAGCCTAAGCTTGGGGGAGTATGTGTTTCTCATCGACATTACATTCATGTTCACACATCTCATTCCAGTTGTCGGTGTTTACACTTTTTCATTGTATCATTCATGCTTAATTTAATTTTCTTGCTTTCTTCTTGTGTGTTTGAAAACCCTTAGAAAAACAAAAAAAATTAGTTGTAGTTAATTTACTTTCTATGCATGCTTAGTTGTAGTACTAAAAAGAAAATCCAAAAATATTTCCTTGTTCTTCTTTTGCTTGTTGGGAACTTTCCCGTGTAAATAGTTTTTCTCATTTTTGCTTTCCCTTTTATTTGCTTGTTCAAGAAAACAAAAAAAACTCCAAAAATATTTCAATGTGTTTCTCTTTTCTTTTTATTCGAGTTGTACCGAGGAGAAGACCACGATGAAATTGTTGAGTGGCTCTCATTTGAATAATTGTTGATCTAATAAAGAGCCCATTTTACCTTGTCTTCTCTAGTTGAATAAAATGTTTGCAGATTCCAGCTTAGTCCACGGCACTCTTGCACTATTATTATTTTCACATCGTTCGGTCGTGCAAGTGAAAGGCAATAATTACGATATTCGATGAACTGGTAGTGGCAGAGAGAAACGAGTATGAACTCGACTTGTTTTTTTAAATATGTTTAACCTTGTATCCATGATTCAGCCCATTATGATTAAACATGTTTGTGATGACAATTAGAGATTATGATTTCTCATGCCATGCATAAGTAGCTAGGAGTGGATAATGATTTATCTTGGATATCAACATTGCATTAAAATGATTGTGATGTAGTATGATGATATGGTATCCTCCTGTGGATGTTCGAGTGGCTTGACTTGGCACATGTTCATGCATGTAGTTGAATCAAAACCAACATAGCCTCTATGATATTTATGTTCATGGTGTTCATATCCTACTCATGCTAGTGTCCAATGTTACTTATGCATAATGCGTGTTCATGACCGTTGTTGCTCTCTAGCTGGCTGATTCTCAATCTAATTGCTAGCCTTCGCCTGTACTAAGTGGGAATCCTGCTTGTACATAAAAACCTTGACCCCAATATTCCAGATGAGTCCACCATACCTACCTATATGCGGTATTGCCCTGCCGTCCTATGTAAATTTGCATGTGCCACCTCTAAAAAACTTCTAATAAATATCCTTTTGTGTGTCTGGATTGTTCATGGAACGATAGGAGGTGGTCGGTAACTTCCATGCTAAGTGGGTTATTCTCAGGTCGAGTGTTTATTCACTCGCCATCGCACGAGAAAAGGGTAGTAATAATCAAACAAAAACTCCCAATGGAGTCAAAACCTTTACTTTTATCGCTTGGGAACCGCTACTAGCGTGCTTAGCATGGAAGATATTGATAACTGATGGTCGTGAAGTAAATGAGAAGGGTGCATGTCTCAAAATATCATTTACCTATATTTTAAAACTTGAGCTCTGGCACCTCTTCAAATCACTGCTTCCCTCTGCGGAGGGACTATCTATTTACTTTTATGGTGTGTCATCACCTTCTAAAATAAGCGCCAGAACCTGAGAGCACTGTTGTCATGCTTATGCATTGTGTGTAGCTAATGTTGGATACATCATGACTGGATCTTTTCTACCATGAATTACAATGTTTAGTTGCTGCTTGAACTTTGGAGGTGCTCTGCATTTATGTTTTGCGGTCTCAGAAAGGGCTAGTGAGATATGACTACTGTCATATTATATCATGGTTGTTTTGACAACGTGTTGCCGTTTGAGATATCTTTTTATGGCTCGCTAGCTGATTATGTCATTGATATGAGTTAATATAATTTTTAAGTGTTATTGTCGACATGGTTAGTTATAATGTTGGCTGAAAACCTGGGTGTTGTTTAAGATTATTTATGAAAACAAGAGCAAAAGAGTTTGTTAAAGTTTTTCTTTTTCACTTTCAGTTTATCAACAGAATTGCTTGAGGACAAGGAAAGGTATAAGCATGGGGGAGTTGATACATCTCAAACGTATCTACTTTTCCTAACGCTTTTCCTCTTATCTTGGACTCTAATTTGCACGATTTGAATGAAACTAACCCCGGACTGACGCTGTTTTCTGCAGAACTACCACGGTTTTGTTTTTGTGTAGAAATAAAAGTTCTCGGAATGGAACGAAACTTTGTGAGGAATTTTTATATAAATAAAGAGAATTTCTGGAGCCAAGATCCACCAGAGGGGGGCACCTAGGTGGGCACAACCCACCAGGGCGCCCCCCTCCTAGCGCGCCCAGGTGGGTTGTCCCCACCTATTATCCCTGCAAACCCTGACTCCAACTACATAAATACCTATTTTTGAGAAGAAAAAAATCATGGAGAAAGAATTATCGCGATCCACGAGACGGAGCCGCCGTCACCTCCTGTTCTTCATCGGGAGGCCAGATCTGGAGTCCGTTTGGGGCTCCGGAGAGGGGGATCTTCGTTCTTCGTCATCACCAACCCTTCTCAATCACCATGTCCATGATGCTCCCCACCGGGAGTGAGTAATTCCTTCGTAGGCTCGCTGGTCAGTGAGGAGTTGGATGGGATTCATCATGTAATCGAGTTAGTGTTGTTAGGGCTTGATCCCTAGTATCCATTATGTTCTAAGATTGATGTTGCTATGACTTTGCCATGCTTAATGCTTGTCACTTTTGGGCCTGGGTGCCATGATTTCAAATCTGAACCGTTAATGTTATCACCATTATATCCATGTTCTAGATCCGATCTTGCAAGTTATAGTCACCTACTACATGTTATGATCCGGCAACCCTGCAGTGACAATAGTCGGGACCACTCCCGGTGATGACCGTAGTTTGAGGAGTTCATGTATTCACCGTGTGTTAATGCTTTGTTCCGGTTCTCTATTAGAAGGAGGCCTTAATATCCCTTAGTTTCCAAGTGGACCCTGCTTCCATGGGAGGGTAGGACAAAAGATGTCATGCAAGTTCTTTCCATAAGCACGTATGGCTATTTACGGAATACATGCCTACCTTATATTGATGAATTGGAGCTAGTGCCATATCGCCCGAGGTTATAACTGTCTCATGATGAATATCATCTAACAAGTCACCAATCCAATGTCTACGAATTTATCCTATATTGTTCTTGTTAAGTTAGTACTGCTATCGTTACTATTGCACTTGCTAAAAAATTACTGCTATCACTGCTACCATTACCATTGCTATTGTGACTATTATCAAAACTATCATATTACTTTGCTACTGATGACATCGCTGCAGATAATTAATCTCCAGGTGTGGTTGAATTTACAATTCGGCTGCTAATACCTTCAAATATTCTTTGGCTCCCCGTGTGTCGAATCTATAAATTTGGGTTGAATACTCTACCCTCGAAAACTATTGTGATCCCCTATACTTGTGGGTTATGACTTCGCTAAGGCAATTGCTCCAGTATTGTCACAAAAGATTTTCATTGGACCCGATGCACTCCTTCATACAGACTCCTTCATTTGCTGCTTCCGAAGCAGCTATGTACTCCGCTTCACACGTAGATCCCACCATGATGCTCTGCTTGGAACTGCACCAACTAACAGCTCCACCATTCAATATAAATACGTATCTGGTTTGCGACATAGAGTCATCCGGATCAGTGTCAAAGCTAGCATCGACATAAGCATTTACGACAAGCTCTTTGTCACCTGCATAAACGAGAAACATATCATTAGTGTTTTCAGGTATTACAGGATGTTCTTACCGTTGTCTAGTGATCCACTCCTGGATTACTTTGGTACCTCCCTGCTAAACTTATAGCAAGGCACACATTAGGTCTGGTACATAGCATTGCATACATGATAGAACCTATGACTGGGGCATAGGGAATGACTTTCATTTTCTCTCTATCTTATGCAGTGGTCGGGCATTGGGTCTGACTGAACTTCACACCTTGTAACACAGGCAAGAACCCTTTCTTTGACTGATCCATTTTGAACTTATTCAAAACATTATCAAGTTATGTGCTTTGTGAAAGTCCAATTAAGCGTCTTGCTATATCTCTATAGATCTTGATGCCCAATATATAAGCAGCTTCACCGAGTCTTTCATTGAAAAATTCTTATTCAAGTATCCTTTTATGCTATCCAGAAATTATATATCATTTCCAATCAACAATATATCATCCACATACAATATTAGAAATGCTACAGAGCTCCCACTCACTTTCTTGTAATTACAGGCTTCTCCAAAAGTATGTGTAAAACTATATGCTTTGATCACACTATCAAAGCGTATATTCCAACTCCGAGAGGCTTGCACCAGTCCATAAGTGGATCGCTGGAGCTTGCACACTTTGTTAGCACCTTTAGGATCAACAAAACCTTCTGGTTGCATCATATACACCTCTGCTTTAACAAATCCATTAAGGAATGCAGTTTTGCCATCCATTTGCCAAATTTCATAATCATAAAATGTGGGAATTACTAACATGATTCGGACAGACTTAAGCATCGCTATGGGTGAGAAGGTCTTATCATAGTCAACTCCTTGAACTTGTTGAAAAACTTTCACAGCATGTCGAGCTTTGTAGACAGTAACATTACCATCAGCGTCAGTATTCTTCTTGAAGATCCATTTATTCTCTATGGCTTGCCGATCATCGGGCAAGTCAACCAAAGTCCATACTTTGTTCTCATACATGGATCCCATCTCAGATGTCATGGCCTCAAGCCATTTCACGAAATCTGGGCTCATCATCGCTTCCTCATAGTTTGTAGGTTCGTCTTGGTCTAGTAACATGACTTCCAGAACAGGATTACCATACCACTCTGGTGCGGAAGGTACTCTGGTTGACCTACGAGGTTAGGTAGTAACTTGATCTGAAGTTTCACGATCATGATCATTAGCTTCCTCACTAATTGGTGTAGGCATCACTGGAACTGATTTCTGTGATGCACTACTCTCCAATTCGAGAGAAGGTACAACCACCTCATCAAGTTCTACTTTCCTCCCACTCACTTCTTTCGAGAGAAACTCCTTCTCTAGAAAGGATCCATTCTTAGCAACAAATATCTTGCCTTCGGATCAATGATAGAAGGTGTATCCAATAGTTTCTTTTGGGTATCCTATGAAGACGCACTGCTCCGATTTAGGTTCGAGCTTATTAGGCTGAAGCTTTTTCACCTAAGCATCAACCCCAAACTTTAAGAAACGACAGCTTAGGTTTCTTGCCAAACCACAATTCATACAGTGTCGTCTCAACGGATTTAGATGGTGCCCTATTTAACGTGAATGCAGCTGTCTATAATGCATAACCCCAAAATGACAGTGGTAAATCGGTAAGAGATATCATAGATCGTACCATATCTAATAAAGTACGGTTACAACATTCGGACACACCATTACACAATTGTGTTCGAGGTGGAGTGAGTTGCGAAACTATTCTACATTGTTTTAAATGAAGACCAAACTCGTAACTCAAATATTCGCCTCTGCGATCATACCGTAGAAACTTTATTTTCTTGTTACGGTGATTTTCCACTTCACTGAAATTCTTTGAACTTTTCAAATGTTTCAGACTTATGTTTCATTAAGTAGATGTACCCATATCTGCTCAAATCATCTGTGAAGGTTAGAAAATAATGATACCCGCCGCGAGCCTCAACACTCATCGGACCGCATACATCAGTATGTATTATTTTCAATAAGTTAGTGGCTTGCACCACTGTTCCGGAGAATGGAGTTTTAGTCATCTTGCCCATGAGGCATGGTTCGCAAGCACCAAGTGCTTCATAATCAAGTGATTCCAAAAGCCCATCTGCATGGAGTTTCTTTCATGCGCTTTACACCAATATGACCTAAATGATAGTGCCACAAATAAGTTGCACTATCATTGTTAACTTTGCATCTTTTGGCATCAATATTATGAATATATGTATCACCACGATCGAGATTCAACAAAAATAGACCACTCATCAAGGGAGCTTGACCATAAAAGATATTACTCATATAAATAGAACAACCAGTATTCTCTGATTTAAATGAATAACTGTCGCGCATCAAACAAGATCTAGATATAATGTTCATGCTCAACGCTGGCACCAAGTAACAATTACTCAGGTCTAAACTAATCCCAAAGGTAGATGTAGAGGTAGCGTGCCGACAGCGATCACATCAACCTTGGAACCATTTCCGACGCGCATCGTCACCTCGTCCTTAGCCAATCTTCGTTTAACCCCCAGCCCCTGTTTCGAGTTGCAAATATGAGCAACCGAACCAGTATCAAATACCCAGGCGCTACTACGAGCATTAGTAAGGTACACATCAATAACATGTATATCAAATATACCTTTCACTTTGCCATCCTTCTTATCCGCCAAATACTTGGGGCAGTTCCGCTTCCACTGACCAGTCCCTTTGCAGTAGAAGCACTTAGTTTCAAGCTTAGATCCAGACTTGGGCTTCTTCCCGGGAGCAGCAACTTGCTTGCTATTCTTCTTGAAGTTCCCTTTCTTTCCTTTGCCCTTTTTCTTGAAACTAGTGGTCTTGTTAACCATCAACACTTGATGCTCCTTCTTGATTTCTACCTCCGCAGCCTTGAGCCACTACAAGAAATATGTCAACTTGCAACCACCACTATTGGTCACTGAAAGGTCATTGATTTTCATTTGTGACCTTTTTTGACCAAAAACAGAAGGTCAAAAGTTGGCGGTCATAAACTGAAATTAACGACCTTCTCTGTGAGAAGGTCGTGGAATTCCACGACCAAAATAAAGGTCACTAGTTCAACGACTTTCTGTTTTGGTCGCTAGCTCTCTGCCCAGGCCACGTCGGATACGATGTGGCAAGCTGACGTGGCAAAATTGCGACCAAATGAAAAGGTCATTGAGAAGATTCAGCCCGGTCCAGTTCGGTGTTTTACATGGGCCGAGCCCATTAATTCAGCCCATTTGTTGTTTTTTTATGGTCAACTAAATGGGCCAAGCCAATTTTACAGCCCTTTTCCTTTTTGGGCCCTTTTATTTTTCTAGTAAATTTCTTTTTTTGTTGGCCTTTTCATTTTTTTGCTGGCCTTTACATTTTGTTTTTTATAACTTTAGGCAGAATTATTATTATTTTAGGCTGTAGCCTTTTTAGGTGCAGTACAAATTTAGGCACAGAAAATTGGAAAATAGATATTTAACCAATATATATTGTTAAGAAATTTTCATAATTTTGCTGTCAAAGCAGGATGTACATAGGAATACAATTTTGCTGTCAAAGCAGCATTTCAAACGTACATCTTCATGACATCATACATAAAAACAGCAATAAAAACTTTACAATATGCCATATGGCTCAGATCACATGACAAATGACATCCAAGTTCAAATGATCCCAGCAACGAAAAAACATCACCAGCACAACATACTATCTGCACATTCAAAGAGAACAAACTATATGTCAAAAGAGAACTGAGCAGAAAATAGTATATTCAGTAATTACTACAGATTTGCTCACTGGATACACACACACTTTGCATATACTTTTGAAAGGAACTACGGATTCAAGTAAACTGCAGAGTTATATCAAGACTAAGATAGAAGGAGAAATAGTGAAGATAGTTCTTGAATTTCCACCTTCTATGTGTACAGTACACATGACACCAACAGGTCAGAAGATAATACAACAAATGTGCATGAAAGCCAATACAGTAAACACCATCTTGTTTATAGCAAGGCAATATAGTAGCATGCCTCTAGCACATCATCTCATTTAAAGAATGCATTCAGGCAAGAAATGCACAGCTAGTCTAATTTTCTCACACTTGGCATCTTCACAGTTAACACCATCATGTACAACAGCAAGCTGCTATAGGCTGGCCAATTGACTGATACTACTGGATAAGCAAAGCAAACTACTACCAAAACAAGAACCAGGCATGGCAAGCAAAGTACCAGCATTTTACTTGTATCAAAGCAAACTACTACCAAAACAAGAATCCACAAGCAAACCCATCTCGCAGCACCACCAGTTCGAACGAACTGACAGAGGATGATGGGGGACGGAGCTGAACCGAGATGCTTACCATGGAGACCTGCTTGACAGAGCCCTTTGCCCCAGTGCTTGAATGGAGCTGGAGCATCACACACATAACAGTAGCACTGCATATGACAAAGAGAACAGCAATGAGGCCGCATTACAAACGCTCTGTTGTCAACTCTGCTATTGTAATCATATTACAAACACATGTACAGGGGGTGAAAATGCTTGTGACTTGCCATTCCACAATGCTTCGGGTGAGCAGTGGTGCTAAAGGGCAATTCGAAACATAAATGCCGCGAGTGAGGGAAATTCTTGCACGCTATCTGCAAAAAACGAAATCATCTTCTTTAATTCATCACAGGATGTAGTAGACCGACTCAATTAGTAATCCCAGGCACGGAATTAAACACAGAGTTATAGCTGAAGCGAGTATAGATGGGTTCAATGATAGGTAAGGTGCTTCCCTATCCTTCACAAGCCTATCTAAAGAACAATTCTGTAAGTGACTTGACTCTTAAGAAACAGCAAGAAGGGCAAGGTAATTGGCTCCTTCACAAGCCTATCTAAAGAACAATTCTGCAAGTGATCCGACTCTTAAAAACAACAAGAAGGGCAAGGTAATTGGCTCCTAATTCGTTAGTTATGACAAATACCATATTTGATACGTGATGTACTGAAATATAAACCAACTCTAAGGATTCAAGTAGCACTCGTGTTAGCATTCTGCAGAAAATGACAAGCATTCACCCTTGAAGCAAGAATTCCATCTCAGGTGACGCTACTTGCTACTATTCTCAGCACCACAAAGTGAAAACACCTCTGAATTAAAAAAGGATAACAAGGATCACATACTCCTGACCAAGTGTTTACTGATCTGTGCTGTACAACGAGTGCATATCCAGTGATACACACATCTGAATTTAAAAAAACGTGTATGCAACTTTCAAGAAAAGTGAGTAACGCAAAAACAGGGACTACTTCTGCTTGTAATCATCGAGTATTGGTGTTTTAGAAAATTATGATGGACTAGTTCATTTGGAAACGATCAGTCGTTGTATATCAGGGTATGTAGCTGGTTCATCAGCTCGTCAAGTAGTACATGGGAGTTGAGCTGGTAATCAATTCATACTTACATGGTTAGTTGCAAACTGCATCTCGATGCCATCCTTTGAGAGGGAGAAAGGGGTTGCCATTACTCCTGCATTGTTGCTACCAGAGAAAGCAACATGCAATCAGGGAACGCCGTGAGTTATCAATTATACAAGTAGTACATGGGAAGTAATGTGCAATGATGAAAAGTACTAGACTTAAATACATGAGTCGTGTGCTAATAAGGATTAAGTGTCATAGTGCAGGAAGTGGCATAGCTATGCAAGTAACCATCCATAAAATGAAACTGACCGTTCCTATAACATGGTTCAAACTAGCAGCTGTCCTGGAACCTGAATTAAATCAGTTCAGTGACACCATTGTTGCAGTAGTTGTACTAGCAGGCATATATTTGTGGTTGAATATAGGTGGAATCGAATTAAATCTACCAGCACAACAACTAACTAATAGTATGACCAAGCTCGTCTATATGATTGAAGGTAGTAAGTAGTAGTGTCTGAAATTATAAACCAATTGCCCCTCCATGAAATTCCCCATGCCTATAGCCTCCTTAAAATTTGGAAATCTGTAAGGGGATCTACATGCCCATGATGAGGGAAGGCAGAGGAGGGAGCAGGGGAACGACCTTCTATGGCGCAAAAGCAGATCACTGCAGTAGGCTACATCATGCATTCAGAAAAATAGATTAGAAAAGAGGCATGCATACGATCACATCATGCATTTGCACATTCATTCAGTAGCTAAAATCAACCTGCAGCATAGTTGGTGAGGCCAACTTCAAGACCATAGCAAGGCAACTCATGGGAGTAGGCAGCGGCCATTACGACATCATCAGCAATGGTAGCGTAAACAATTTGGGCAGTAACATCCTTGTTGGTCTAAAGTACTAATGTTAAGAGATACAACATGACTCCATGGTAATAATAAGCAACATAAGCAACATATATAGATGATTGAGAAGTGCACAAACTATGATGAAGAATCTTTGAAGGATACAAATCGCACAACAAAACGGTACTTGGGGTATTGTACTTGTTCTTGTCCTGGTTGGGCTCAGCCTGGCCCTGTAGTCGGTCTTCCCCCTGAGAAAACAAGGGAGAAGGGAAAATCAGCCAATCAGAATCGCTGTCAAATGACAGAAGTAGCAGATTCATGGAGAGGCAGATGTTAACACATACATCGCCTTCTCTTGAACTGGACTTGGAAATGCTTGGAGTACGCCCTTGTCTTCTGGTTCTTGATGTACACCTGAAAGACATATCCATGAGAAGCACATGAGTACACCTAGGTTTGGAACATTAGTGCTAACCAGGAAACACTAGTAATCAATCAAGAGGCACAAATAAAACATTTTAAGATAAGATATCAAAGTGGTTCATAGTTCTATTCCATGGAGAGAAACATTGAATCTAACTAGTAATCACAACTAATTCCTAAATACAACAGAGTCTACTATCCATCGACTACAAGTAGCTTCTGTGCGTCTAGAGGACTTGGCAGAAAAATACAAGAAGCAGCACTCGCGGCCGGGAAATTGGATCGACAACACAGAGGAACGTGCAGTTCCATCCATCGACTACAAGTACTAGTACCAGTAGTAGTATATCCACAAGGCTTCAAGATGCCTACACGATCTTTGCTAAAGTTGCACAATCCCTAGAAATACCTCTACGTAAGTGGTGCTGTAATGGATGCATGGATCCATCATTCTGTACTACTACCCCTGAATCTATGTAACTGGTGCTGTGATGGATGTCGTTCTGTACTACTACCTGAACGAAAGAGGAACGATGATGGGGGAGGCGCATACCTCGGTGCGCGACGCTGTGCTCGGCGAGCGAGCGGCTGGAGAGGACGGCGCCGGAGAAGGCAGAGGTGGCCATGGTGCGGGCATGGTACTGCGCGATCCGCCGCTCGCACGTTGCGCGCGCCGCCGCCATGTCCCGGTGTAGATGCGCGGCCACGGGCCCTCCCGCCCCTTCCATGGCCTCGGAGACGGAGGAGCGTGGCGGCGGCGGGGCCTTCCTCTATCCTCCTGAGAGGCAGGGGCGGCGTCGATGCCCGGAGAATACGAGGAAGAGGGGTGGTGGTGGGAGGCGAGGACGGGTCCGGCGGTGGCAGCGGCGGCGGCGGGGAGATGGGGACGAGGGAGGAGTGCGATGGGATGAGGGGGCGATTGGATCTGATTTAGGGTTTGCACTGCGGGTGGGGTTTCCCTTTTTCTTTTATTTTTCTTCTTTTCTGTAGATAGATGGATGGATGGACGTGGGATGGAGAGATGGGTAGATGGATGGATGGATGAGCGCCATGGCATCGATCCGTGTGACAACTCATTCCACCAATGAGAATGGAGCACATGTAGAGTGTGTTTGGATGCAAAGTATTTTTGCAATTTTTTGGAAATACCGTGGTTTCAGAAAAATACCATGGTATTAAATATTTTAAGGTGTTTGGATGAAAGAAATACTGTAGGTTAAGATACTGTGGTATTTTTCATACCGTGGTTTTCTTGCAGTATCTAGAAAAGAGGTCCCGACCTCTTTTTAAAAAACTGAACCAAGTGAAAAGTCCGTGCCTCCAACTCCTCATCATTATCTGTTAATCGTAGTCTAATTTATATCCTGATTATTAGGCATTTTTGGTTATATGATTAACTTGTGTTCCGTTGGTCTCTCGAGTCCATGTTCTTCTGTCCGTCGTTGCCAGCGATTCCTCCGTCCGATCAGGGATCTAGCATGCATCTAGGGAGTCGCGCTAGCATCTAGAAGTGGCCGAGAGGACTTGGCTTGCCTGGCATGGGTGCATGCATCAGCTAGCTTAAGTGTAGCTGAGTTAGTTGTAGTCAGTTAAAAATTACAAGAAAACAACATTTGCCAAATGAATAGATGGTTTCCGCAAAAAAGAGAAAAACCATGGTTTAGACAAATTGAGGTATTGATTGCCCTCGCGTTAAGAAATTGAGGTTTTGGATTACCATAGTTTTAGAAAGACAGTGCTGCCAAACTAGGCCGTAATTATAATTTTTCTTTTGTTTTTCTTCTACTTTTTCACATGAAAAATTCAAAAAAAATCTGATATTGTACAGAAGGGTGCGTATTGGAATGGCAAACAATGTTGCCTAAGGAATTTTTCATTTTTTTTGGACAAAAAAACCAATTTTCATTTTCCGAGTGCCCAAAATGAGGTTTTTTGTGAAGAACCTACCAAATAATTGTTGCAAAATTGGACCAAATAAATTTTCTAAAATACTAGGCCATATTTAATGTGCAATTGACTAAATGGTTGGGTGTCAAAATTCTTTATCCACCTCTTGTGAAAAAGACAAATTTCCAACGATTCAGGAGGAAGCGGGGCAAATTTGAACTGTAGCTGCCTCATAGTTTGCTATTTATTTTTCCCAAAAATCATTTTTGGTACAAAAGTATCTATTTAATCAAAGAAACACCAAAAGTTTTCTAAGATTCAACCACTAGCTATGAATGGTCATGCCCACCGTTTTGACCGCATTTTGAAACGGACATAAAAAATTCAAAAAATTCAAAGAATTGAAAAACCTTCGCATTGTGTCACTATATGTGGCCAAGTTACCAAAAAAAATAATAAACTTGTAATATGATAATTATTTTAAAAAAGTGTTCTCACAAACGAGCTATCATGTGTGGAGATCAATGGCTTTCAACCCAAATGATCAATCTTATGGCCACATTCATGTCATAATTTGTTCAAATGCTCTCATATTGTGCACAAGGTTGCATATTGGAATGGCAAACAATGTTGCCTAAGGGAGTTTTCATTTTCTTTGCACGGAAAAATCATTTTCTATTTTCCGAGTGCCCGAAATGAGGTTTTTTGTGAAGGAACTACCAAATAAATGTTGTAAAAATGGACCAAATCAATTTTATAAAATACTAGGCCATGTTTAATGCACAATTGACCAAATGTTTGGGTGTCAAAAGCTTTGATCCACCTCTTGTGAAAAAGACAAATTTCTGCCGGTTCAGTTGGAAGCGGGTCAAATTTGAACTGTAGCTGCCTCATAGTTTGCTCTTTATTTTTTCCAAAAATCATTTCTAGATACATAAATATCTATTTAATAAAAGAAACATCAAAAGGTTTCCAAGATTCAACAACTAGCTAGGAACGGTCAAGCCCGCCGTTTCGACCGCATTTTGAAATGGGCATAAAAATTCAAAAAAAACAAAAAATTGGAAAACCTTCGCATTGTGTCATTATATGTGACCAAGTTACCAGGAAAAATAATAAACTTGTAATACGGCAACTCTTTTAAAAAGTGTCCTCAGAAATGAGCTATCATGTGTGAAGATCAATGACTTTCAAGCCAAATGATCAATCTTATGGCCACATTCATGACATAGTTTCTTCAAATGATCTCATATTGTGCACAAGGGTACATATTGGAATGGAAAACAATGTTGCCTAAGGAATTTTTCATTTTCTTTGGACGAAAAAATCATTTTCCATTTTCCGAGTGACCCAAATGAGGTTTTTTGTGAAGAACCTAGCAAATAATTGTTACAAAATTGGACCAAATTATTTTTATAAAATACCAGGACATATTTAATGCAGAATTGACCAAATGTTTGAGTGTAAAAAGTTTTGATCCACCTCTGGTGAAAAACATAAATTTCCCCCGATTCAGGAGGAAGCGGGTCAAATTTGAAATGCGGCTGCCTCATAGTTTGCTATTTATTTTTTCCAAAAATCATTTCTAGGTACAAAAGTATCTATTTAATCAGAGGAACACCAAAAAAATTGCAAGATTCAACCACTAGCTAGGAACGGTCATTCCCGCCGTTTTGACCGCATTTTGAATGGGCATAAAAAATTCAAAAAAAATCAAAAAAAATTGGAAAACCTTCGGATTGTGTCACTATATGCGGCCAATTTACCAAGAAAAATAATGAGCTTGTAATACGACAATTCTTTTAAAAAAGTGTTCTCAGAAACGAGCTATCATGTGTGAGATCAATGGCTTTCAGCCCAAATGATCAATCTTATGGCCACATTCATGACATAGTTTGTTCAAATGATCTCATATTGTGCACAAGGGTACATATTGGAATGGAAAACAATGTTGCCTAAGGAAGTTTTCACTTTCTTTGGACGACAAAATCATTTTCCATTTTCCGAGTGCCCCAAATGAGGTTTTTTTTGTGAAGAACCTAGCAAATAATTGTTGCAAAATTGGACCAAATCATTTTTATAGAATATTAGGCCATATTTAATGCTCAATTGAACAAATGGTTGGGTGTCAAAAGTTTCGATCCACCTCTGGTGAAAAAGATAAAGTTCTACCGATTTAGTTGCAAGCGGGTCAAATTTGAACTGTGGCTGCCTCATAGTTTACTATATATTTTTTTCGAAAATCATTTCTAGGTAAAAAAGTATCTATTTAATAAGAGAAACACCAAAAAAATTTCAAGATTCAACCACTAGCTAGGAACGTTCATTCCCGCCGTTTTGACCGCTTTTTGAAACGGGCATAAAAAATTCAAAGAAAATCAAAAAATTGGAGAACCTTCGCATTGTGTCACTATATGCGGCCAATTTACCAGGAAAAATAATGAACTTGTAATACGATAATTCTTTTAAAAAAGTGTTCTCAGAAACGAGCTATCATGTGTGAGATCAATGGCTTTCAAGCCAAATGATCAATCTTATAGCCACATTCATGACATAGTTTGTTCAAATGATCTCATATTGTGCACAAGGGTACATATTGGAATGGAAAACAATGTTGCCTAAGGATTTTTTTCATTTTCTTTGGACGAAAAAATCATTTTCCATTTTCCGAGTGACCCAAATGAGGTTTTTTTGTGAAGAACCTAGAAAATAATTGTTACAAAATTAGACCAAATCATTTTTATAAAATACCAGGACATATTTAATGCACAATTAACCAAATGGTTCGGTGTAAAAAGTTTTGATCCACCTCTGTTGAAAAACATAAATTTCCGCCGATTCAGATGGAAGCGGTCAAATTTGAACTGCAGCTGCCTCATAGTTTGCTATTTATTTTTTCCAAAAATCATTTCTAGGCACAAAAGTATCTATTTAATCAGAGGAACACCAAAAAAATTCCAAGATTCAACCACTAGCTAGGAACGGTCATTCCCGACGTTTTGACCGCATTTTGAAACGGGCACAAAACAATTTAGAAAAAAATCAAAAAATTGGAAAACCTTCACATAGTGTCACCATATGCGGCCAATTTACTAGGAAAAATAATGAACTTGTAATACGACAATTCTTTTAAAAAAGTGTTCTCAGAAACGAGCTATCATGTGTGAGATCAATGGCTTTCAAGCCAAATGATCAATCTTATGGCCACATTCATGACATAGTTTGTTCAAATGATCTCATATTGTGCACAAGGGTACATATTGGAATGGAAAACAATGTTGCCTAAGGAAGTTTTCACTTTCTTTGGACGACAAAATCATTTTCCATTTTCGCAGTGCCCCAAATGAGGTTTTTTTGTGAAGAACCTAGCAAATAATTGTTGCAAAATTGGACCAAATCATTTTTATAGAATATTAGGCCATATTTAATGCTCAATTGAACAAATGGTTGGGTGTCAAAAGTTTCGATCCACCTCTGGTGAAAAAGATAAAGTTCTACCGATTTAGTTGCAAGCGGGTCAAATTTGAACTGTGGCTGCCTCATAGTTTACTATATATTTTTTTCGAAAATCATTTCTAGGTAAAAAAGTATCTATTTAATAAGAGAAACACCAAAAAAATTTCAAGATTCAACCACTAGCTAGGAACGTTCATTCCCGCCGTTTTGACCGTTTTTTGAAACGGGCATAAAAAATTCAAAGAAAATCAAAAAATTGGAGAACCTTCGCATTGTGTCACTATATGCGGCCAATTTACCAGGAAAAATAATGAACTTGTAATACGATAATTCTTTTAAAAAAGTGTTCTCAGAAACGAGCTATCATGTGTGAGATCAATGGCTTTCAAGCCAAATGATCAATCTTATAGCCACATTCATGACATAGTTTGTTCAAATGATCTCATATTGTGCACAAGGGTACATATTGGAATGGAAAACAATGTTGCCTAAGGATTTTTTTCATTTTCTTTGGACGAAAAAATCATTTTCCATTTTCCGAGTGACCCAAATGAGGTTTTTTTGTGAAGAACCTAGAAAATAATTGTTACAAAATTAGACCAAATCATTTTTATAAAATACCAGGACATATTTAATGCACAATTAACCAAATGGTTCGGTGTAAAAAGTTTTGATCCACCTCTGTTGAAAAACATAAATTTCCGCCGATTCAGATGGAAGCGGTCAAATTTGAACTGCAGCTGCCTCATAGTTTGCTATTTATTTTTTCCAAAAATCATTTCTAGGCACAAAAGTATCTATTTAATCAGAGGAACACCAAAAAAATTCCAAGATTCAACCACTAGCTAGGAACGGTCATTCCCGACGTTTTGACCGCATTTTGAAACGGGCACAAAACAATTTAGAAAAAAAATCAAAAAATTGGAAAACCTTCACATAGTGTCACCATATGCGGCCAATTTACTAGGAAAAATAATGAACTTGTAATACGACAATTCTTTTAAAAAAGTGTTCTCAGAAACGAGCTATCATGTGTGAGATCAATGGCTTTCAAGCCAAATGATCAATCTTATGGCCACATTCATGACATAGTTTGTTCAAATGATCTCATATTGTGCACAAGGGTACATATTGGAATGGAAAACAATGTTGCCTAAGGAAGTTTTCACTTTCTTTGGACGACAAAATCATTTTCCATTTTCCGAGTGCCCCAAATGAGGTTTTTTTGTGAAGAACCTAGCAAATAATTGTTGCAAAATTGGACCAAATCATTTTTATAGAATATTAGGCCATATTTAATGCTCAATTGAACAAATGGTTGGGTGTCAAAAGTTTTGATCCACCTCTGGTGAAAAACATAAATTTCCGCCGATTCAGGTGGAAGCGGGTCAAATTTGAACTGCGGCTGCCTCATAGTTTGCTATTTATTTTTTCCGAAAATCATTTCTAGGTAAAAAAGTATCTATTTAATAAGAGAAACACCAAAAAAATTTCAAGATTCAACCACTAGCTAGGAACATTCACTCCCGCCGTTTTGACCGCATTTTGAAACGGGCATAAAAAATTCAAAGAAAATCAAAAAATTGGAGAACCTTCGCATTGTGTCACTATATGCGGCCAATTTACCAGGAAAAATAATGAACTTGTAATACGACAATTCTTTTAAAAAAGTGTTCTCAGAAACGAGCTATCATGTGTGAGATCAATGGCTTTCAAGCCAAATGATCAATCTTATGGCCACATTCATGACATAGTTTGTTCAAATGATCTCATATTGTGCACAAGGGTACATATTGGAATGGAAAACAATGTTGCCTAAGGAAGTTTTCACTTTCTTTGGACGACAAAATCATTTTCCATTTTCCGAGTGCCCCAAATGAGTTTTTTTTGTGAAGAACCTAGCAAATAATTGTTGCAAAATTGGACCAAATCATTTTTATAGAATATTAGGCCATATTTAATGCTCAATTGAACAAATGGTTGGGTGTCAAAAGTTTTGATCCACCTCTGGTGAAAAACATAAATTTCCGCCGATTCAGGTGGAAGCGGGTCAAATTTGAACTGCGGCTGCCTCATAGTTTGCTATTTATTTTTTCCGAAAATCATTTCTAGGTAAAAAAGTATCTATTTAATAAGAGAAACACCAAAAAAATTTCAAGATTCAACCACTAGCTAGGAACATTCACTCCCGCCGTTTTGACCGCATTTTGAAACGGGCATAAAAAATTCAAAGAAAATCAAAAAATTGGAGAACCTTCGCATTGTGTCACTATATGCGGCCAATTTACCAGGAAAAATAATGAACTTGTAATACGACAATTCTTTTAAAAAAGTGTTCTCAGAAACGAGCTATCATGTGTGAGATCAATGGCTTTCAGCCCAAATGATCAATCTTATGGCCACATTCATGACATAGTTTGTTCAAATGATCTCATATTGTGCACAAGGGTACATATTGGAATGGAAAACAATGTTGCCTAAGGAAGTTTTCACTTTCTTTGGACGACAAAATCATTTTCCATTTTCCGAGTGCCCCAAATGAGGTTTTTTTGTGAAGAACCTAGCAAATAATTGTTGCAAAATTGGACCAAATCATTTTTATAAAATACCAGGACATATTTAATGCATAATTAAACAAATGGTTGGATGTCAAAAGTTTTGATCCACCTCTGGTGAAAAAGATAAAGTTCTGCCGAATTAGCTCGAAGCGGGTCAAATTGGAACTGCGGCTGCCTCATAGTTTACTATTTATTTTTTCCAAAAATCATTTCTAGGTACAAAAGTATCTATTTAATAAGAGAAACACCAAAAAAAATTCAAGATTCAACCACTAGCTACGAACGGTCATTCCCGCCGTTTTGACCGCATTTTGAAACGGGCATAAAAAATTCTAAAAAAGTTAAAAAAATTTGGAAAACCTTCGCATTGTGTCACTATATGCGGCCAATTTACCAGGAAAAATAATGAACTTGTAATACGACAATTCTTTTAAAAAAATGTTCTCAGAAACGAGCTATCATGTGTGAGATCAATGGCTTTCAAGCCAAATGATCAATCTTATGGACACATTCATGACATAGTTTGTTCAAATGATCTCATATTGTGCACAAGGGTACATATTGGAATGGAAAACAATGTTGCCTAAGGAATTTTTCATTTTCTTTGGACGAAAAAATCATTTTCCATTTTCCGAGTGACCCAAATGAGGTTTTTTTGTGAAGAACCTAGAAAATAATTGTTACAAAATTAGACCAAATCATTTTTATAAAATACCAGGACATATTTAATGCACAATTAACCAAATGGTTCGGTGTAAAAAGTTTTGATCCACCTCTGTTGAAAAACATAAATTTCCGCCGATTCAGATGGAAGCGGTCAAATTTGAACTGCAGCTGCCTCATAGTTTGCTATTTATTTTTTCCAAAAATCATTTCTAGGCACAAAAGTATCTATTTAATGAGAGGAACACCAAAAAAATTCCAAGATTCAACCACTAGCTAGGAACGGTCATTCCCGACGTTTTGACCGCATTTTGAAACGGGCACAAAACAATTTAGAAAAAAATCAAAAAATTGGAAAACCTTCACATAGTGTCACCATATGCGGCCAATTTACTAGGAAAAATAATGAACTTGTAATACGACAATTCTTTTAAAAAAGTGTTCTCAGAAACGAGCTATCATGTGTGAGATCAATGGCTTTCAAGCCAAATGATCAATCTTATGGCCACATTCATGACATAGTTTGTTCAAATGATCTCATATTGTGCACAAGGGTACATATTGGAATGGAAAACAATGTTGCCTAAGGAAGTTTTCACTTTCTTTGGACGACAAAATCATTTTCCATTTTCCGAGTGCCCCAAATGAGTTTTTTTTGTGAAGAACCTAGCAAATAATTGTTGCAAAATTGGACCAAATCATTTTTATAGAATATTAGGCCATATTTAATGCTCAATTGAACAAATGGTTGGGTGTCAAAAGTTTTGATCCACCTCTGGTGAAAAACATAAATTTCCGCCGATTCAGGTGGAAGCGGGTCAAATTTGAACTGCGGCTGCCTCATAGTTTGCTATTTATTTTTTCCGAAAATCATTTCTAGGTAAAAAAGTATCTATTTAATAAGAGAAACACCAAAAAAATTTCAAGATTCAACCACTAGCTAGGAACATTCACTCCCGCCGTTTTGACCGCATTTTGAAACGGGCATAAAAAATTCAAAGAAAATCAAAAAATTGGAGAACCTTCGCATTGTGTCACTATATGCGGCCAATTTACCAGGAAAAATAATGAACTTGTAATACGACAATTCTTTTAAAAAAGTGTTCTCAGAAACGAGCTATCATGTGTGAGATCAATGGCTTTCAAGCCAAATGATCAATCTTATGGCCACATTCATGACATAGTTTGTTCAAATGATCTCATATTGTGCACAAGGGTACATATTGGAATGGAAAACAATGTTGCCTAAGGAAGTTTTCACTTTCTTTGGACGACAAAATCATTTTCCATTTTCCGAGTGCCCCAAATGAGGTTTTTTTGTGAAGAACCTAGCAAATAATTGTTGCAAAATTGGACCAAATCATTTTTATAAAATACCAGGACATATTTAATGCATAATTAAACAAATGGTTGGATGTCAAAAGTTTTGATCCACCTCTGGTGAAAAAGATAAAGTTCTGCCGAATTAGCTCGAAGCGGGTCAAATTGGAACTGCGGCTGCCTCATAGTTTACTATTTATTTTTTCCAAAAATCATTTCTAGGTACAAAAGTATCTATTTAATAAGAGAAACACCAAAAAAAATTCAAGATTCAACCACTAGCTACGAACGGTCATTCCCGCCGTTTTGACCGCATTTTGAAACGGGCATAAAAAATTCTAAAAAAGTTAAAAAAATTTGGAAAACCTTCGCATTGTGTCACTATATGCGGCCAATTTACCAGGAAAAATAATGAACTTGTAATACGACAATTCTTTTAAAAAAATGTTCTCAGAAACGAGCTATCATGTGTGAGATCAATGGCTTTCAAGCCAAATGATCAATCTTATGGACACATTCATGACATAGTTTGTTCAAATGATCTCATATTGTGCACAAGGGTACATATTGGAATGGAAAACAATGTTGCCTAAGGAATTTTTCATTTTCTTTGGACGAAAAAATCATTTTCCATTTTCCGAGTGACCCAAATGAGGTTTTTTTGTGAAGAACCTAGCAAATAATTGTTACAAAATTGGACCAAATCATTTCTATAAAATACCAGGACATATTTAATGCACAATTGACCAAATGGTTGGGTGTAAAAAGTTTTGATCCACCTCTGGTGAAAAACATAAATTTCCGTCGATTCAGGTGGAAGCGGTCAAATTTGAACTGCGGCTGCCTCATAGTTTGCTCTTTATTTTTTCCAAAAATCATTTCTAGGTACAAAAGTATCTATTTAATCAGAGGAACACCAAAAAAATTACAAGATTCAACCACTAGCTAAGATCGGTCATTCCCGCCGTTTTGACCGCATTTTGAAACCGGCATAAAAAATTCAAAAAAATCAAAAAATTGGAAAACCTTCGCACTGTGTCACTGTATGCGGCCAATTTACTAGGAAAAATAATGAACTTGTAATACGACAATTCTTTTGAAAAAGTGTTCTCAGAAACGAGCTATCATGTGTGAGATCAATGGCTTTCAAGCCAAATGATCAATCTTATGGCCACATTCATGACATAGTTTGTTCAAATGATCTCATATTGTGCACAAGGGTACATATTGGAATGGAAAACAATGTTGCCTAAGGAAGTTTTCACTTTCTTTGGACGACAAAATCATTTTCCATTTTCCGAGTGCCCCAAATGAGGTTTTTTTGTGAAGAACCTAGCAAATAATTGTTGCAAAATTGGACCAAATCATTTTTATAGAATATTAGGCCATATTTAATGCACAATTAAACAAATGGTAGGGTGTCAAAAGTTTTGATCCACCTCTGGTGAAAAAGATAAAGTTCCGCCGAATTAGCTAGAAGCGGGTCAAATTTGAACTACGACTGCCTCATAGTTTGCTATTTATTTTTTCCAAAAATCATTTCTAGGTACAAAAGTATTTATTTAATAAGAGAAACACCAAAAAAATTCAAGATTCAACCAGAAGCTAGGAACGGTCATTCCCGCCATTTTGACCGCATTTTGAAACGGGCATAAAAAATTCAAAAAAAATCAAAAAATTGGAAAACCTTCGCATTGTGTCACTATATGCGGCCAATTTACCAAGAAAAATAATGAACTTGTAATACGATAATTCTTTTAAAAAAGTGTTCTCAGAAACGAGCTATCATGTGTGAGATCAATTGGATTTCAAGCCAAATGATCAATCTTATGGCCATATTCATGACATAGTTTGTTCAAATGATCTCATATTGTGCACAAGGGTACATATTGGAATGGAAAACAATGTTGCCTAAGGAAGTTTTCACTTTCTTTGGACGACAAAATCATTTTCCATTTTCCGAGTGCCCTAAATTAGGTTTTTTTGTGAAGAACCTAGCAAATAAATGTTGCAAAATTGGACCAAATCATTTTTGTAAAATATTAGGCCATATTTAATGAACAATTAAACAAATGGTTGGGTGTCAAAAGTTTTGATCCACCTGTGGTGAAAAAGATAAAGTTCTGCCGAATTAGCTCGAAGCGGGTCAAATTTGAACTGCGGCTGCCTCATAGTTTGCTATTTATATTTTCCGAAAATCATTTCCAGGTACAAAAGTATCTATTTAATAAGAGAAACACCAAAAAATTTCAAGATTCAACCACAAGCTACGAACGGTCATTCCCGCCGTTTTGACCGCATTTTGAAACGGGCATAAAAAATTCAAAAAAATCAAAAAATTGGAGAACCTTCGCATTGTGTCACTATATGCGGCCAATTCACGAGGAAAAATAATGAACTTGTAATATGACAATTCTTTTAAAAAAGTGTTCTCAGAAACGAGCTATCATGTGTGAGATCAATGGCTTTCAAACCAAATGATCAATCTTATGGCCACATTCATGACATAGTTTGTTCAAATGATCTCATATTGTGCACAAGGGTACATATTGGAATGGAAAACAATGTTGCCTACGGAATTTTTCATTTTCTTTGGACGAAAAAATCATTTTCCATTTTCCGAGTGACCCAAATGAGGTTTTTTTGTGTAGAACCTAGAAAATAATTGTTACAAAATTGGACCAAATCATTTCTATAAAATACCAGGACATATTTAATGCACAATTGACCAAATGGTTGGGTGTAAAAAGTCTGGACCCACCTCTGGTGAAAAACATAAATTTTCGCCGATTCAGGTGGAAGCGGTCAAACTTGAACTGCGGCTGCCTCATAGTTTGCTATTTATTTTTTCCAAAAATCATTTATAGGTACAAAAGTATCTATTTAATCAGAGGAACACCAAAAAAATTCCAAGATTCAACCACTAGCTAAGATCGGTCATTCCCGCCGTTTTGACCGCATTTTGAAACGGGCATTAAAAATTCAGAAAAAATCAAAAAATTGGAAAACCTTCGCATTGTGTCACTATATGCGTCCAATTTACCAGGAAAAATAATGAACTTGTAATACGACAATTCTTTTAAAAAAGTGTTCTCAGAAACGAGCTATCATGTGTGAGATCAATGGCTTTCAAGCCAAATGATCAATCTTATGGCCACATTCATGACATAGTTTGTTCAAATGATCTCATATTGTGCACAAGGGTACATATTGGAATGGAAAACAATGTTGCCTAAGGAAGTTTTCACTTTCTTTGGACGACAAAATCATTTTCCATTTTCCGAGTGCCCCAAATGAGGTTATTTTGTGAAGAACCTAGCAAATAATTGTTGCAAAATTGGACCAAATCATTTTTATAAAACATTAGGCCATATTTAATGCACAATTAAACAAATTGTTGGGTGTCAAAAGTTTTGATCCACCTCTGGTGAAAAACATAAATTTCTGCCGAATTAGCTGGAAGCGGGTCAAATTTGAACTGCGGCTGCCTCATAGTTTGCTATTTATTTTTTCCGAAAATCATTTCTAGGTACAAAAGTATCTATTTAATAAGAGAAACACCAAAAAAATTCCAAGATTCAACCACAAGCTAGGAACGGTCATTCCCGCCGTTTTACCGCATTTTGAAACGGGCATAAAAAATTCAAAAAAAAATCAAAAAATTGGAAAACCTTCGCATTGTGTCACTATATGCGGCCAATTTACCAGGAAAAATAATGAGACAATTCTTTTAAAAAAGTGTTCTCAGAAACGAGCTATCATGTGTGAGATCAATGGCTTTCAAGCCAAATGATCAATCTTATGGCCACATTCATGACATAGTTTGTTCAAATGATCTCATATTGTGCACAAGGGTACATATTGGAATGGAAAACAATGTTGCCTAAGGAATTTTTCATTTTCTTTGGACGAAAAAATCATTTTCCATTTTCCGAGTGCCCCAAATGAGGTTTTTTTGTGAAGAACCTAGCAAATAATTGTTACAAAATTGAACCAAATCATTTTTATAAAATACCAGGACATATTTAATGCACAATTGACCAAATGGTTGGGTCTAAAAAGTTTTGATCCACCTCTGGATAAAAACATAAATTTCCGCCGATTCAGGTGGAAGCGAGTCAAATTTGAACTGCGGCTGCCTCATAGTTTGCTATTTATTTTTTCCAAAAATCATTTCTAGGTACAAAAGTATCTGTTTAATCAGAGGAACACCAAAAAAATTCAAGATTCAACCACTAGCTAGGAACGGTCATTCCCGCCGTTTTGACCGCATTTTGAAACGGGCATAAAAAAATCAAAAAATTGGAAAACCTTCGCATTGTGTCACTGTATGCGGCCAATTACTAGGAAAAATAATGAACTTGTAATACGACAATTCATTTAAAAAAGTGTTCTCAGAAACGAGCTATCATTTGTGAGATCAATGGCTTTCAAGCCAAATGATCAATCTTATGGCCACATTCATGACATAGTTTGTTCAAATGATCTCATATTGTGCACAAGGGTACATATTGGAATGGAAAACAATGTTTCCTAAGGAAGTTTTCACTTTCTTTGGACGACAAAATCATTTTCCATTTTCCGAGTGCCCCAAATGAGGTTTTTTTTGTGAAGAACCTAGCAAATAATTGGTGCAAAATTGGACCAAATCATTTTTATAAAATATTAGGCCATATTTAATGCACAATTGAACAAAATGGTTGGGTGTCAAAAGTTTTGATCTACCTTTGGTGAAAAAGATAAAGCTCTGCCGATTAGGTGGAAGCGGGTCAAATTTGAACTGCGGCTGCCTCATAGTTTGCTATTTATTTTTTCCAAAACTCATTTGTAGGTACAAAAGTATCTATTTAATCAGAGGAACACCAAAAAAATTCCATGATTCAACCACTAGCTAGGAACGGTCATTCCCGCCGCTTTGACCACATTTTGAAACGGGCATAAAAAATTCAAAAAAATCAAAAAATTGGAAAACCTTCGCACTGTGTCACTGTATGCGGCTAATTTACTAGGAAAAATAATGAACTTGTAATGCGACAATTCTTTTAAAAAAGTGTTCTCAGAAACGAGCTATCATGTGTGAGATCAATGGCTTTCAAGCTAAATGATCAATCTTATGGCCACATTCATGACATAGTTTGTTCAAATGATCTCATATTGTGCACAAGGGTACATATTGGAATGGAAAACAATGTTGCCTAAGGAAGTTTTCACTTTCTTTGGACGACAAAATCATTTTCCATTTTCCGAGTGCCCCAAATGAGGTTTTTTTGTGAAGAACCTACCAAATAAGTGGTATAAAATTGGACCAAATCATTTTTATACAATATTAGGCCATATTTAATGCACAATTGAACAAAATGGTTGGGTGTCAAAAGTTTTGATCTACCTCTGGTGAAAAAGATAAAGCTCTGCCGATTAGGTGGAAGCGGGTCAAATTTGAACTGCGGCTACCTCATAGTTTGCTATTTATTTTTCCAAAAATCATTTCTAGGTACAAAAGTATCTATTTAATCAGAGGAACACCAAAAAAATTCCAAGATTCAACCACTAGCTAGGAACGGTCATTCCCACCGTTTTGACCACATTTTGAAACGGGCATAAAAAATTCTAAAAAATCAAAAAAAATTGGAAAACCTTCGCATTGTGTCACTATATGCGGCCAATTTACCAGGAAAAATAATGAACTTGTAATACGACAATTCTTTTAAAAAAGTGTTCTCAGAAACGAGCTATCATGTGTGAGATCAATGGCTTTCAAGCCAAATGATCAATCTTATGGACACATTCATGACATAGTTTGTTCAAATGATCTCATATTGTGCACAAGGGTACATATTGGAATGGAAAACAATGTTGCCTAAGGAAGTTTTCACTTTCTTTGGACGACAAAATCATTTTCCATTTTCTGAGTGCCCCAAATGAGGTTTTTTTGTGAAGAACCTAGCAAATAATTGGTGCAAAATTGGAACAAATCATTTTTATAAAATATTAGGCCATATTTAATGCACAATTGATCAAAATGGTTGGGTGTCAAAAGTTTTGATCTACCTCTGGTGAAAAAGATAAAGTTCTGCTGATTTAGCTGGAAGCGGGTCAAATTTGAACTGCGGCTGCCTCATAGTTTGCTATTTATTTTTTCCAAAAATCATTTCTAGGTACATAAGTATCTATTTAATAAGAGAAACACCAAAAAATTCAAGATTCAACCACTAGCTAGGAACGGTCATGCCCACCGTTCTGACCGCATTTCAAAACGGGCATGAAAAAAATTCAAAAAATTGGAGCATTTTTTAATATATGGTCAACATTTTTCTATACACATTTTTAATAATTTCCAAATTCTTGATTAACATTTTTTAATACATCATTAATAGTTTTTTAATACATGGTCAACATTTTTTTCAATACACATTTTATTTTTTTAAATGCTTGATTTATATTTTCAAATACATGATTAACATTCTTTGAATGCATGGTCCACACTTTTTTCCTATATAAATGTGATCTTTTTAAAATTCCTGATTAACGTTTTTCAAATATGTTTCTAAAATATTTATTGAATACTTGATTTACATTTTTTAAATACATGATCAACTTTTTTACACACATTGTATATTTTCGTATAGAACTATAGATGATAAACATTTTCTTTATACAAATGTATTTTTTTCAATTGCTTGCTTAACAAATTTTTTATGTATTTTTTGTAATATAATTATTTATAATATTTGGAAGTATAAACAAAAGTTTTTTTGGCATAGGTTTAAATGAAAGTAGAAAAGAGAAAGAAAATATGTACACAAAAGAGGTGGCGTCGTCCCACCGAAGCCCAAGGCCCAGTCGTCAGACAAAATTGATAAAAGAAAAAAGAGAGGTGGCGTAGTCCCACCGAGGCCCAAGTCCTCTGGTCCGCTCTTTAAATAATGCTCTGGGCATTGTGGTGTCAACAAGGAACTCTTGGCCTAGTGTTTAGGCGTGGTTGTCTTGAACAAGAGGTCTTGTGTTCGAATCCTATGTTGCCATTTTTTTGCTACTTACTCCCTTCGTCCGGAAATACTTGTCTTAGAAATGGTTGAAAATGGATAGTATTTCCGAACGGAGGGAGTATTTCTTTATTTGAGTCCATTAGGTTTAAAATTTGAGTACAGCAGATGTGCGGACCATATAATTAATAAAGGAAAAGAGAGAAGTGAGGCCTCGCACGAATTTGTCCCAAGCCCAGGAAATGACGAATATATCCTATAAGAACAGTCAATGTATATATCATATAAGAAGAGTCAATGTGGAAAACTATCACTATGTCCAATGTGATGTGGTGGTAAGGCACTTAACTTTACTAGCCAGAGGCGTGGGTTCGAATCCTCCCCATCACAGCGTTTCTTTTTTTATTCTGCTTGGGACCCGAGCGTCAGCTTGGTGGGGTCAACGTGTCATGTAGGTGGTGGGTCTCACTAGTCAGTTTGGTGGGGCCTACGTGTCATATACGTGATGGGTCAGGATGCTTGGACTTCCTGGTCAACAGTTCAATGCGTGGGACCCATCCGTCAGGGTACATTCAAACCTGATACTTTCCGGACACGTAAGCGAAAATTGTGACATGGACATGACACATAGACAAAAATTGAACCATGGACATGACACATATGCAAAACTGATGAGGTGACGTCTAGTCCACCACAGTTTACAAGGCTATGACCATATATATTGGTCGTGATCAGCTAAAAATAAGTCAGCGGACCAGTGTTGTCTACTTTACGACCATTTTGTGTAAGGAAATTGCGACCTTTCTGACCAAAATGGGCGTTATGGTTTAGGATTTAGAGCCCCTCGAACAGCTTTTGACTAATTGGTCTCAAATGGTCATAGATTTACGACCAATTCTTCCAGGATCACTGACAGAAGGTCACAAGTTGACATATTTCTTGTAGTGAGCATTGCAAAGAGCTCGGGAATTGTTTTGTTCATCCCTTGCATATTATAGTTTATCACGAAGCCTTTATAGCTTGGTGGCAGTGATTGAAGAACTCTGTCAATGACACTATCATCTGAAAGATTAACTCCTAGCTGAGTCAAGTGGTTATGGTACCCAAACATTCTGAGTATGTGTTCACTGACAAAACTGTTCTCCTCCATCTTGCAGCTATAGAACTTGTTGGAGACTTCATATCTCTCAACTCGGGCATTTTCTTAAAATATTAACTTCAACTCCTGGAACATCTCATATGCTCCATGACGTTCAAAACATCTTTGAAGTCCCGATTCTAAGCCGTAAAGCATGGCACACTGAACTATCTCATAACATCTGGAGTTGCTCCTGTAGCAGGCCTTGCACCTAGCGGTGCATCAAGGACGTAATTCTTTAGTGCAGCAATGAGGATAATCCTCAAGTTACGGATCCAGTCCATGTAGTTGCTACCATCATCTTTCAACTTAGCTTTCTCTAGGAACGCATTAAAATTCAAGGGAACAGTAGCACGGGCCATTGATCTACAACATAGATATGCAAAAATTATCAGGACTAAGTTCATGATAAATTTAAGTTAAATTAATCATAATACATAAGAACTCCCACTTAGGTAGACATCCGCCGAGTCATCTAAATGATCATGTGATCCATATCAACTAAACCATGTCCGATCATCACGTGAGATGGAGTAGTTTTCAATGGTGAACACCTCTATGTTGATCATATCTACTATATGATTCATGTTCGACCTTTCGGTCTCAGTGTTCCGAGGCCATGTATGTACATGCTAGGCTCGTCAAGTTTAACCCGAGTATTCTGCATGTGCAAAACTGTCTTGCACCCGTTGTATGTGAATGTAGTGCTTATCACACCCGATCATCACGTGGTGTCTCGGTAAGACAAACTGTCGCAACGGTGCATACTCGGGGAGAACAATTATACCTTGAAATTTAGTGAGGGATCATCTTATAATGCTACCACCGTACTAAGCAGTACTAAGCAAAATAAGATGCATAAAAGATAAACATCACATGCAATCAAAATATGTGACATGATATGGCCATCATCATCTTGTGCCTTTGATCTCCATATCCAAAGCACCGTCATGATCTCCATCCTCAATGACTTGACACATTGATCTCCATCGTAGCATCGTTGTCATCTCGCCAACTATTGCTTCTACAACTATCGCTAACGTAGAGTGATAAAGTAAAGCAATTGCATAGCAATTGCATTTCATAGAATAAAGCGACAACCATAAGGCTCCTGCCAGTTACTGATAACTTTTACAAAACATGATCATGTCATACAATAACGTATATCACATCATGTCTTGACCATATCACACCATAGCATGCCCTGCAAAAACAAGTTAGACGTCCTCTACTTAGTTGTTGCAAGTTTTACGTGGCTGGTATGGGCTTCTAGTAAGAACCATTCTTACCTACGCATCAAAACCACAACAATTTTTTGTCAAGTGTGTTGTTTTAACCTTCAACAAGGACCGGCCGTAGTCAAACTCGATTCAACTAAAGTTGGAGAAACAGACACCCGCCAGCCACCTTTATGCAAAACAAGTTGCATGTCTGTCGGTAGAACCGGTCTCATGAACGTGGTCATGTAAGGTTGGTCTGGGCCGCTTCATCCAACAATTACACCGAATAAAAATAAGACGTTGGTGGTAAGCAGTATGACTATGATCGCCCACAACCCATTGTGTTCTACTCGTGCATATCATCTACGCATAGACCTGGCTCGGATGCCACTGTTGGGTAACATAGCATGCAATTTCAAAAAAAAATCCCACGATCACGCAAGATCTATCTAGGAAATGCATAGTAACATGAGGGGAAGAGTGTGTCCATGTACCCTCATAGACTGAAAGCGGAAGCGTTAGGTTAACGCGGTTGATGTAGTCGAATGTCTTCGCGATCCAACTGATCAAGCACTGAACGTACAACACCTCCGAGTTCAGCACATGTTCAGCTCGATGACATCCCTCGAACTCTTGATCTAGTAAAGTGCCGAGGGAGAGTTTCGTTAGCACGATGACATGGTGACGATGATGGTGATGTGATCCGCACAGGGCTTCGCCTAAGCACTACGACAATATGACCGAAGGAGTAAACTGTGGAGGGGGCACCGCACACGGCTAAGAGAATAACTGATGTGCTATGGGGTGCCCCCCTGCCCCGTATATAAATGAGGAGGGGAGGAGGCCTGCCTAAGGGGGCGTGCCATGGGGGGAACCGACTAGGACTCCTAGTCCAAGTCCCCCCCCCATTCCTTCATTCAGAGGGGGAAAGGGGGGAGGAGAAGGAAAGGGGGGCCGCGCCCCCTTCCCCTTGTCCAATTCGGGCAACCCATGGGGGGGCGTGCCACCCCTTGTGGGCTCTCCTCTCTCTCCCCTATGGCCCATGTTGGCCCATTACTTCCCCGGGGGTTCCGGTAACCTCCCAGTACTCCGAAAAATACCTGAAACACTCCGGAACGATTCCGGTGTTAAAATAGTATCGTCCAATATATCAATCTTTACCTCTCGACCATTTCGAGACTCATCGTCATGTCCGTGATCTCATCTAGGACTTCGAACAATCTTAGGTCACCAAAACACATAACTCATAATACAAATCGTCATCAAACGTTAAGCGTGCGGAGCCTAAGGGTTGGAGAACTATGTAGACATGACCGAGACACATCTCTGATTAATAACCAACAGCGGAACCTGGATGCTCATATTGGTTCCTACATATTCTAGGAAGATCCTTATCGGTCAAACCGCAATGACAACATACGTCATTCCCTTTGTCATCAGTATGTTACTTGCCCAAGATTCGATCGTCGGTATCTTCATACCTAGTTCAATATCGTTACCGGCAAGTCTCTTTACTCGTTCCGTAATCCATCATCTCGCAACTAACTCATTAGTCACATTTCTTGCAAGGCTTATCGTGATGTGCATTACCGAGAGGGCCCAGAGATACCTCTCCGATACTCGGAGTGACAAATCCTAATCTCGATCTATGCCAACCCAACAAACACCTTCAGAGACACCTGTAGAGCATCTTTATAATCACCCAGTTATGTTGTGACGTTTGATAGCACACAAGGTGTTCCTCCGGTATTCGGGAGTTGCATAATCTCATAGTGAAAGGAATATGTATAAGTCATGAAGAAAGCAATAGCAATAAAACTTAACGACCATTATGCTAAGCTAACGGATGGGTCTTGTCCATCACATCATTCTCCTAATGATGTGAACCCGATCATCAAATGATAACACGTGTCTATGGTTAGGAAACTTAACCATGTTTGATTAATGAGCTAGTCAAGTAGAGGCATACTAGGGACACTTTGTTTTGTCTATGTATTCACACATGTATCAAGTTTCCGGTTAATACAATTCTAGCATGAATAATAAACATTTATCATGATATAAGGAAATATAAATAACAACTTTATTATTGCCTCTAGGGCATATTTCCTTTACCCTCCTTATTCTTCTTCCTTGGGCCCCCCTAGATGGGAGGAGAGTTCCCCCTCTGGTCCATGGCCGCCATGGCGGCGGAGGGGCGGGAGCCCCTCCGGGATTGGATCTCTATCTCTCTCTGTTCTCTTCTGTTTCGCCCTCCTATTTTCTAGTCGAAAACCGTTTCTTACATTCTTGGAGATCCATAATTCCGACCAGGCTGAAATTTTGATGGAATTTTTATTCATAAATTATTTTTCTTGCGGTGAAAGAAGGGAAGCATCCGCCTTATGAGGTACCCACTACCCACCTGGGCGCGTCTGGCCCCGCCAAGCACGCCAAGATAGGTAGTGGGCCCCTTGAGCACCGTCTTTCGTTGATTCTTCTTCCAAAAATTCACATATATTCCAAAATAAATCTCCGTAAATTTTTATTGTGTTTGGACTTTGTTTGATATGGATATTCCGCGAAACAAAAAACATGCAACAAACAAGAACTAGAACTGGGCACTAGATCAATATGTTAGTCCAATAGATCATACAAATTGTTGCCAAAAGTATGTGAAAGTTGTATAAGATTCGCATGGAATAATCAAATATTATAGATACGATGGAGACATATTAGCCTCCAATGACCTTATGAGCCCAAGTTTTATGGTACCGAGGTCCATGTTTGGGACGTTAAAGTTTAGTTTGGCCATGACAGTGGGGCAAGAAGGTGGCGGGTGTCACAAATTGACATCGAGACCACCCATGGTGTTGGGGATATAACCAGTGGATATGAACCGCCCAGGAGGGGCCGGGTCATACCATAGGCGGCTTATCAGTGAAGATGGTGGATGATACAAGCCCATTGACGGCCCAAGACCCAGAGGCGACTTGAGGCCCAAGAGGACGAACTGCCATATGTGTAACTTGTATTGTAAGGCAAGTTCAATTAGTCACTGAGCCGGACACGTTGTGTATGAGCCGGCCGGGACTCCGTGAGCCGCCGGGCGTCAACCTGTGTATATAAAGGGAAGACCCGACGGGAGATCGATAACTAGGTCAAGCGTATTCGCTCCCTGGTAATCGAACCCCAAGCAATACAACCCTAACTGGAGTAGGCTTTTACCTTCATTGCAAGGGGCCGAACCAGTATAAAGCTCCCCATGTCCTTTGTCCCGTTTAACCCCTTTAAGCTAAACTAGCTACGATGGCTCCACGACTAAGTCCTTCCGCTAGGACATCTGCCGTGTCAAGTCCACGAAAGTTGGTGCCCACCGTGGGGCCAGCACACGGTGGTTTCATGTTCTTGAAGGGCAGCTTCGAAGGGATCAAGGGATACGCCGTGGGCCAGATGACCAAGAGTCGTTGCGGCAAGCTCTACATCGACAATGCAGGCTGGGGCCCCGAGGCCGGCTCAATTGAGTACGGGTACTGGGTCCCCTTCAGCAGAATCCACGTCGTCATCGGCAAGATCGGCGTACCGGGCCTTGAGCCGGACACCTGCACTGCCATCATCGAGACAGCTCAGTGTGCACGACCCGCCCGAGTTCAACCCGCCGTGAAGCACGCCTTTGTTGGTTTTATCCATGGGGTAGGACTTGAGGAAGGATCTGTGTCTGGCGGTCGCCATCTACTCTGATGGTGAGTCGTCAACCGGTGAGACCAACTCTATGTATCAACTACAAGACGGCCGGCTTGGGGGCTGTTCCGATGGCGACAGTATTCTGGACCCCTATGAGTCATCGAATAGGGTGGCGATCTTCATGGCTGGTACACAGCCGGTGCTGGGTTCGACAACCGCCGCGGCTATGACCTCTACCTCAATTGTGGGGGCGACACACTACAAAAAAATACACTTCCGTGATGATACGTGTTTGTTACAGTAGGTCACGTTTTCTGTCATACATGTATATCCATGACAAATTTATGACAGAATCAAGATAGTCATACCTATGCTGTCGTAGAAGTGTTCCATGACATTACCAAAATTATCATCACGGAAGTGTCCACTTCCATGACGATAAATCATGCGTCATGGAAGTGCTTTCGTCAAGGGTGACCAACACGTGGCATCCACCGTAACGGGTCGCCGTTAAGCTATCGGGTTCGGTTTTGGATCCGATAACCCGTTAACAGCCCGGACCAATGAGGATTTTCCACATGTAAAATTGTCATTGGCCGGAGGAAACACGTGTTGGCTCACCGTTGAGACAGATATCATCCATTCAATGGATAGGAGGCGCCTATGATAGGTCGACACATGGCACGGCCCAACAGAGGGCCATTCTGGTGAAAAGGCCGGCCCGTTTGACTTGGTCAAAAGGTAACGAGCCATCCCACGGAAAGCATGTTCCTATATAGCCCATTTACGGCCCGCTAACTCACGGCCCGTTACGGCATATCGGAATTAAGCCCAGTAGCTTCATTTGGGCCGTCCAATATAATTCCAGCCCGTTGTAACTTCCAGCCCATGTATGGCCCATGATGTCTTTCGGCCCAGACGAGGCCACTTGTAACTCTTGGCCCATTAATGACCCGTAGTGAATCTAGCCTGCAATGAACAATGTATCGCTTCATACCCACTAACGGCCCATTATTCCATTGGCCCGTTTCCAACATGTGTTATCTTTCGGCCTTCTCAGGGCCCATTTATTCTTGGTCTTATTTCCAGCATTCGGTTACTTACGGCCCGTTACTGGCCTTTTCTGCTCGTGGGCCAAATTCAGCCCGTGGTTACAATCGGCCCGTTTGTGGCCCGTTAATCCGTTCGGACGTTTTCATAGCATCATCAAATACGGCCGATTAACGACGACCCGTTATAGCCCATAATGCGTTCTATTATTGGCCCATGTTTGGCTGATCGATCATACAGCCCGTATAAGGCCCATTGATGCTACAGCCCGTATAAGGCCCATTGATGCTACGGCCCGTAGAAGGCCCATTGTTTCTATGGCCCTTACAAGGCCCATTGTTTCTACAGCACTTACAAGGCCCATTGTTTCTATGGCCCGTAGGAGGCCCATGGTAACTACAGTAAATATGTAGCCCATGGTTATTATGGCCTAGTTTTAAAATATAGGTTATCGCGGCTAAACCGCGGAAAAAGAACTGCACTAACTACAAGCAAACAAATAAAACAAGACAACGAGGAAATAAATAATCAAGCAACTTACGCTAGGCTATCACGGCTATTACACATATTACATCCACTGGGCATCAAAGTTCGCCCTAGTGCAAATATAGGGAACAAAGCAGCATATCATATACACTGGTTGTCAAAGTTGGCGACCAGTGCAAATAAACGCCGCAACAAAACAAGTCCAGAACTGAAACCACTTTCGAAGATCTCAAGAAACAATATCCTGGGTACCCATAATGCTGGAAAGATGCTTAGCAAGCTTATTAACATTCTCTTGTTTGGCGCTTAAATCCTCCAGCGCTTGTTGTTGCACCAGAAAGTATGCATCTGAATTCTGCAGGGACTTCCTTAGTCCTTCAGCTTCCTGTCGCAGCACATCTGATCGATATCTTTCAACTTAAAGTTGAGACTCAAGAGGACGAACTGATTCAGGCAGTGAGTTCGAAGAGCTTGTGCCGGCAGTAGTGGCCAGAAACTCGAATACTACATCAAGATAGGACTTTCGGGTTCTCTCACCGTCGTCAAGATAGTTTTTATCAGCTTTCTTGGAGACCAAGAGGGATGTCTCACTATCTTGAACCTTATCTGCATTACTTCCTTTACCATTGCATAACGGGGTACTGTTCTCCAATATTTTGTCTGCATTCTAAAAGAGAAACAAGCAGACACATCACATGTTTACCATGTTGTATATGAAACTCATTTTGGTAAATCAGTTCAGTAGTAAAGTGGACAGGATAACAGCATGAAACAAACATATATCTATGTACCATGGTCACTTTATGTTCTATATCATTCTAGTTTTTGTTGCCAAATCAAGATAGAGACACATTTCAAATAATATTTGTTCAAGACAAAGCAGAATAGACAGAATATAAGGGTGGGAAACTATAGAGAAATAACAACACTTGTAATGTGCATGACATGATAACATAACTGTTTATTCAATTGAAACTGAAATCAACATAGAGCAAGTTACAACAGCAAACCAGTTAAAGAAACAGGTTTAAAACATGCCTGTTGCACCATTGGAGTTTCAATTCCATCCTTCAAATTTGAAAATAGTTGGTATGAGTAAATACAGTGATGCAAGAGCAAAGGAGTATGAACCATAGCTACAGAACCTGGCACGAGAATAATTCTTCTTCTCCTTTAAGCGTTGAGTTAGGATTCGGAGTGGTGGTCCTCGTGCTTTGGGCACTGCAGTCCCTTACTAACTGATCGTGTTTGGGTGCTCTGTGGTGGAGACGGTGCTGTGTCAACTAGAACTGGGTTACTATCTGCTGGGGTTGGGGTTAGAAGGGGAGTAGCTGGTTCTCTGTCCAACTGGGTAGGGGTACAATCTCCAAGAGTCTGGGTTATGTGTGGTGGGGCTGGTTCTTGGGCAAGTACAACTGTGGTTCTATCTACATCAACTGGTAGCACCATCTTTTCTGAAGACCGTGTTGTTACTCCCTTAGATACTGCCATCACCCTCTCCAATTCGAATGGCTGATAAACAAGAAAAGTAATTGAATGTACATACATTGTATGATAAGATAGGTGCAATGGATAATGGGGAATAAAAGAGGGCATGAAATAATTCACATTTATGTTGTCTAGCCAAACAGAATAGCATGAAACAATTTCACATATATGATGGCTAACTAAACAGGATAGCATGACACAATTTCACATTATGATGGCTAACTAAAAAAGATGGAAAGACATAGTTCAAAATATGATGACCATGTAAACAGGATGACATGACATAACTATTTAATGTGTTTATTAAATAGGTTGGCATGCCATAATTCACATACATGCCACCTATGGAAACATGATAGCATGATATAATTCACGGATAAAATGACATAATTCAAAATATGATGACTGTAAACACTAAACAGGATGAGATGATATAACTATATGATGTCTTTATTAAATGGGTTGCCATGCCATAATCCAAATACATGACGTGTATGTAAACATGATGGCATGATATAATTCAAATATATGATTTATATAGTAAGCAAGTAAGCAGATGGAAATCCATATATGACGTAAAAACTAAGCAATGCAAGACAACATGCATGGCATGGGTAATATAACCCTGCCAAGTTTGAGCATAGACCTCAGGGGGAAATAGGACTGGTCATCAGTCTCTGAATCCTCCTCTGAGGAGCTCTCTATAACCAGCAAGATGTCTGCTTCAGCAGGTAGCATTGTCTGCTCTGAATACCTTGTTTTCACTCTAGATTCTTCCATCATCGCTTCAAATGGCTGATGCACAGGAAGAGTAGTTGAATATACAAATGTTGTCGACAAATGGAACACGTAATACAAAAAAATGATAGCATGATATAATTCACATACATGATGATTGGCTAAACAACATGGCATTGGATAATTCGCATATATAATGCCTTGGCAACAAGATAGCATTGCATAATTCACATATATAATGTCTGGCAACAAGATGGCAATGCATAATCCACATATATGGTAATTAGACACTAAACAGGTGGAATTCACACAAACCATGTCTAAACTAATCAAATGATATAGCAATGCAAGACACCAAACGCGCGATATGAGCAACATAACCCTGCCAAGTTAGAGCATACACCTTGGGGGGGGGGGAATAGGACTGGTCATCTGTCTCTGAATCCTCCTCTAGGGAGCTATTCGTAGCCAGCGAATATGCGCTTCGTCAGATAGCATAGTCTGCTCTGAAGACCTTGTTTTCACTCCAGAATTTTCCATCACCGTGTCAAATGGCTGATGCACATGAAGAGTAGTTGAATGTACTAACATTGTTGACAAATGTAATACGTAATGGAAAAAAGGATGCCTGATATAATTCACATATAAGATGACTGGATAAGCAGAAGGGCATTCAAAATTCACATATATGATGCCTGGCTAAACAAGATGGCATTGCATAATTCACATAAACGATGAATAAGCTAAACAGATGGCATTCACACAAAGCATGTCTAAACTAAGCAGATGACATATTTGATGTATAAAGTAAGCAATGCAAGGCACCATATGCATGATATAAACAACATCAGCATGCCAAGTTAGAGCGAAGACCTCATGGGGTAAATAGGAGTGGTCTTCTCCTTCTGAATCCCCCTTAGAACAGATATCTTCCTCTCAATTACAATCTGAAATGGGTGGAGGGGGGCTGCCTTTGTGCCTACCATGGAGCGACGTCTGCATGAAATTTTATTGCCACACAAGGCTCGTATCTTTTTCTCTACATGTTTAGTTCCATTGTGTACAATAACTGACATGCATAGGAATAAAACATAGTGAGGTTATGTAAGGAGTGCATGCAGAAATCTAGAGTGATGGTAGCAACCTGTGGATAGACCAAAAACAATGATAGCAAGTAGATAATGGCTTAGTTAAAAATATAGATAATGGCTTCTTTACTGTTTGTTTCCCACCCAACATGAAACTCATAGTAGACACCAGAGATTAACCAGATAGTAGATAGATACTTTTGATTGCGGTCCCGATATGTACCCCACAACCATTTAAAAACTCAAGTTTGACCATTAGTTTGGAGCTGACTCGGAGTCTAATCGGTGAATAGGACGATAAAGTAGCATGTAATATTAAGCTATGCATAACGTAAGCTGATGCGAAAGAGTGCGACCTCTCTTATGGACTCGTGTAGTCCTCGAGGTCATCTGCAGTTGTCATGGCTGGCAGTGGCGGGGAAGAAGATCTGAGGCGGCGAAAGACAGTCTGGAGGCCGGATCCCTGCTATGCTGGACCCTTCTGTCGTTGGAGAAGCTGAGTTGGGGTGGACGATGGCGCAGCAGGAGCGGGACAAACCACACAAGGCTTTCTTTGAAAAATATCTATAAGAGAAGTAATTCTGTAAGGGCTCATTTGAATTGGAGGATTCTAACAACACAGGGATAGGAAATACACAGTAATAGGATAGGAATGCACGTGCAAAACAGAGAATTAGAAAGTACATGATTTCTACCAATCTGGGTGTTTGGTTCACAAGAATTGGAAGATCATAGGATGCAAAGAAGCATGGTGAGATTAAGTCAAACCACAAGAAAATGTACGGTTATAATGCTATTATGATACTATCTCTTAGTCTTGTGCTACATGAATAGGAATTTGAAAAGGAGAATAAGTGGATTTTAAAATTCCTACGGTTTTTCTTTCAAGGAGACACTAAAGGAACAAATTCTACAGTTTTCCTTTGCTCCATTCCTTTGAACCAAATGCTTGAATAGAAGTACCATAGGAAACCTTCCAATTCCTATGTTTTCCCTTCACTTTTTCTTTCAAGAACTGGCGATTCTAGCAGGCAGGCTTGAGCAAGGAAAAGCCTACACTCAAAAAATGTTTGGTGCTACTTCTACTACTTTGGACCCAGGCCACTATCCTACTAGCTCAACTCCCAGGCCCATCGACAAATGCATAGCTCAAACGCGCAGAGATAAATAATGATGGCATTCAAGAGAGTCCATCACGGATAGCTAAGTTGCCTAGTACCTCACTGCTTGTCATATAGTAGGAGAAACTAATCGTATTTCACGTTACTCCGTGTGCTCAGTGGACAATATATATAACATGTAGAGTAAAAAGAGATGCAACAAGTGTACAACCTCTTTGGCGAAGCCATGTCGATCTCACGTGATTGGGTTGGTCGGTGAGGATGATTCGACTGACTTGGCTGTCGAAGGAGGTGAAGAAGATCTTAGGCATCTTGAGATGGAACCCGGGGTACTGCTCCGCTGTGATGGAGGGTTTCTTCGTTGGAGCAGCTCCGGTGAGTTGTATGACGCCGAGGCTGAAGTAGGACAGGAGAGACAATGTTAACCTTAGTGGAATTCTAATACCATCTCCAATAGATGACGTAAAATACATAACCACAAAGTGCTAGGTATAAAATACATCAGCCGCTCATCTCTGAACTTAACTGTCGAAACTGAATTTAACTGTTGAAACTGAACTTAACTGTCGAAACTGAATTTTGCTGTCGAAACTGAACACACTAGTAGCAGAAAAGCAGTAGCAGCAGCAGCGCATGCGAGAGCCGGGGCAGCTGGTCGTGTAGCAGCATTAGGTGAGGCTACACGTCAGTCGACTGAGTTTTTCATCTCTGGTCAGTCGATTTTCCAGCCATTGGATACGAAATCAAGGGCCTGCAGTTCATCTTCAACCTCCACCCCCTGAGCCGCCAGCCACCACCGGCCAAACAGCCCCCCCCGCCGCCCGCGGCTGGCGGTGCGCCGCCCCGCCCGCCCTGAAACCACTCCCCACCACCGAGCCACCGCCGCCCCGGCCATCCCTCTAGCCCCCCCCCCGTGCCGAACTTTTTCTCCAACGATCCCCACACCATTGCCCCACCACCGCCGGTGACCACAACCCCCACCCTAAACCCTAAGATTGATAGTGGGGTACCTCTCCGGCGAGCCCCCCTCCCCACAGCGGCTGGTTCTTCCTTAACTCCGGTGAGCCCCCCACCCCCCGGAAAATCGACTGACCCAAAAGTCGATTTAGTCGACTGAAGTGTAGCTAAATCAGAGCAGCATCGCAAGCAAGATCAAGAGCGAGAGCAGCAGCGTGAGCAAGAGCAATAGCAAGAGAAGACCAAGCATGGGACCAAGAGCAAGAGCAGAGCAGCAGCGTGAGCGAGAGCTAAAGCAGTAGTAGCTCCTACTGATGTGGATGTCGCCGCCAAGGGAGCGACACCATGGATGAAGTGGCCGGCGACGCCACCGTGGATGGAGTCGCGTCGTGTCGGCTCGGGGCCGAGCGCCCGCAACACCGTGAGATCTAATCAAGAAGAAAATGTGGCGATTAGTGTACAACCTCTTTGGTGGCGCCAATTAGGCCTCAGCTTCATCCGAGGAAACATTGATGTTGATGCTCTTCTGATGGTGCAGGTGAAGACATCGGTGTGGGAATGGAGGTGGCGCAAAAGACGAGGGGAATGTCGGGGCAGATCCTTGGAGGTGGAGGACGGTGTGGCTGAACTAGCGAGACGACGAGATCAACGACGGATCCTCATCTGGTACGGTGGATGAGGGACGTCGAGGTGTTGCCGTGGACGACGTCGTCGCGGAAAAGGCTCCGGCTGGGTGGCGGACGGAGGAGGGTGTGGCGCTTCGTGGGTTTTCGCGGCCTCGGTGTACGAATGGGTGGGCGGATGGGATGGGAGTGGGGAACCATGGCTTAGGGACGCGCTTGTCCAAAATATGGGGTAAGTTATGAAAGTACCCCCACCGATTTGACCTAGGCGGTTCTTTTGGTTCAGGGGTATCACGGGCATTTCACGTGTCGGGATTTCACTGTAGGTGGGAGTTTTTGTGCGCGCTGTAATTTTGGAATAGCAAGGCGTGGGTTGAGATGGAGGGAGTTGTCGGAGCACAACGAGACAAAGATATATCTTAAATATTTCGGGGTAACAAGGCACGGGTTGAAATTTCCGGACAAGCCTAACATGTAGTGTACCAAAACAATTCATACTTCCGTTGATGGAAAAACAAAAAGAAATCAATTCGCAGCACACAAGAGAGTCTAGTCCCGTGTACTGTACCAAATCAATTCGCACTAAAAATGTCATTCAAAACTTTGAATTCATGTTATGTTCAATTAAAATATTTCGCTACGTGTATAATGCATGCAACCTGCTACTCAAATGAACGTTTTAGTGCATTCCAAACGTATATACTACCACTTCAATATGAACTAAATTTGAATTTGTTTCTCTATTTGAATAAGATCTACAATAATGATTGTTGTGAAGTCAAACCATTTGAATTCGTTTCTCTATTTTAATAAGATCTACAATCATCGTTATTGTCAACTTAAACCATCATTTGTGTATTATCTTCACAACACACCACATGATTACTCTTGAGTTAGATATGAACTATGTGTACTATATGAACTCGAACTTGATTTTTTTGAATCCACTTTATGTTGTTTTCAAATCACAGTACATTTCAATCTCTAGCTAGATCTTCATAATCTAAACCATGTCTCATATGTATAATGTGTTTATCACATAATGTATGGTGCCCCGACCCCTACGCCTACAAGTATTTAGATGTTAGTTGCAAACACCACACATTACCACAAATTCAAATAAAATGTGAGATTGTTCGATATATAGTATTGTTTAGATTGTTCGATATTTAGTTGTAAGCTGCAAACGCCACACATTATCAAAAATTCAAATAAAATGTGAGATTGTTCGATGTATAGTATGGTTTAGATTGTTTGACATTTAGCTGTGAGTTGCAAACGCCATGGATTATCACATTATGGTATAACATGTGCAAAACCACAGCACGCGTATCACCGCTATATTCATGCATGCATGCATATGTTTATAACACTATGATCTCCTATTCAAATATATGAATCCACTTTCATATCAAATTATGATCTTTGTTAGTCTCTTACACACACAGAATCCTCTAACCTTTGTAGCTAGCACTAACTTTTCCTCGTGCACGCACACTGGCACACGCCCTCCTCGCCCTCCCCTCCCTCAGCATTCTATCCATCGCGCACATTCATTTTTTTCTTTAGGTCGTTCTCCCACAGTCTCCACAACTCCTTTTTGACACACACTGATCGATAAACCTCTCCAACGATGTCTGCCTACAACATACACGCGCACCTTCCATATCCTCCATTCTATGTCCATGCCTCATATCTCTCATACAGTCCCACACACGTGTAAACTCTCGCAACTCTTTTCATCAATCTCACAACCGCACACTCCTCCCCCTATCTAGCTAGTAGCTCGGCCTCTTGCACCACCTCCTAGCTCCATTCTCTCTGTCTATCCGTCTCGCTGGACCTTATTTGCCTCTGACAAATGGATGTACACCGACCGATCTCCCGCTATACATATATCTAGCTAGGTCCTTATAACTCGTTTTTCCTCACGCGTCGATCGATCTACCTCATTAGTTATGTGTCTCCCTTCCTCCGACAAACAACAATTGATCTACTGATCTAGTTAGGTTTGCTTACCAAACACATGGTTCCCCTTCATCATCCATGCATGCGTCCCGACAGATCTATCATGCACAGGCACATGCAGAGACACATCGCCACTCTTATTGATAATATTGCAGTTCTACCCTCAGTTTGTCTAGTAGGCCTCTCCCACCATCTTCGAGAAGCAACTCCATCACCAACCCAGCACTCTACCCCTCTCCCTCTCTCTCCTCTCTCTCTCCTCTCTCTATCTCTCTCTCTGTCCCAACCTATTTCCCATCCTTCAGTTATGTATGGATGTCGACCGCTCTCCCTCAAGACATAGATTGGTCTCTCCTTCTCAACACATATACGAGTCGTTCTACCTCTCTAGTTAGGCCTCTGCCTCCCCCCTCCCCCCACCCCACCCCTCACACACACCGATACATCGAGTGCTCTACTCATGACTCCCTGCCACACACAAACTTGCCCTGTGCCCTCTAACATTCTGGTTGGTCAGTCGCCCTATATCTTTGACTTGCACACACACAATTTCGATGGCTCTCTTCATCGATCTCGCACCCACCCACTTGATCCTCTCATCGACTCTATCGATATCTATGACCCCTCCCTCTCTTCTCGTGGATCGCCCCCTCTATATATGATATGGATATGCCTCTATTTCACACACATTACATGCAAAATTTTGTTTGAGATGTCATCAACACATATTCCCACAGATACATTCACGAAATCAACCACCAAACAAAAATCACTCATGAACGCACACGCCATCTTTCTAGGTTTGTATCTCTCTCACACACACCCACGTAGGTGGGGGACGTGCATGAAGAGAAGAGGTGCACGCACGGCGCACGTACTCCCATCTCTTTCCCAACCACACCCGCGTGGGTACACGGTGGAGCTCATTTCTGTACGAAAGGGCAGCCCACGTGGTAATTTGACACGTGTACTGGTTGTCCACTTGATGGAGGATCGTCTACCACGGGTGGACAAACATATTGCGACTTGACGCGTTATGTTAAAAAAAGAGGCAAACCACGTGGGGCCTACCTTAGAGGCAAGGTTCTATACACTCGAGATGCTCTGTACATATTACTTTTGCTGTGTACCGTCAACTCGCAGAACAAGGAGAAGCTTGCTTACTACGCCGTCTCCCCCGCCCACGGGCGCGGTGGCTCGCAGGACAAGGTGAAGCTTGCTTACTACTACTCGTTTTACTATATTAGTTTATTGGTCCCCATTGTATATTGTGTCTATTTTTGACTATAGATTGAACTAACAAAACGTTCGTGCATGTTACCAAAAATTATATCATTTAAAACAATGTTGAAATGTGAATCCAACGATATACTTTTTGTTGATGTGCATTAACATTTTTTAGCTAAATATTTGGTAAAAATTTGGCACGAACTACAAAGGTGACTGTCGGTGTCAAAACCGGCGGATCTCGAGTAGGGGGTCCCGAACTGTGCGTCTAAGGCGGATGGTAACAGGAGGCAGGGGACATGATGTTTACCCAGGTTCGGGCCCTCTTGATGGAGGTAATACCCTACGTCCTGCTTGATTGTTCTTGATAATATGAGTAGTACAAGAGTTGATCTACCACGAGATCGAAGAGGCTAAATCCTAGAAGCTAGCCTATGGTATGATTGTTGTTGGTCCTACGGACTAAACCCTCCGGTTTATATAGACACCGGGGGGGCTAGGGTTACACAGAGTCGGTTACAAGGAAGGAGATCTACATATCCGTACTGCCAAGCTTGCCTTCGACGCCAAGGGGAGTCCCATCCGGACACGGGACGAAGTCTTCAATCTTGTATCTTCATAGTCCAACAGTCCAGCCAAAGGATATAGTCCGGCTGTCCGGTTACCCCCTAATCCAGGACTCCCTCAGTAGCCCCCGAACCAGGCTTCAATGACGATGAGTCCGGCGCGCAGATTGTCTTCAGCATTGGAAGGCGAGTTCTTCTTCAAACTCTGAGTACCTGCTAAATAGTGTCCGGCTTCTTGTTAACGTTGCGCTTCTTGGCTTCTTCGTCCAATAATGGCCACCTTCCACGTGTCAAGCGAATGTGAGGAGCCAAGGTGTTTTTACATTTACCACCCCATCTATGTGAATGAATTGTCTATTAAAGAGATGAGGATCCTCAGATCCAAACCACACCATCCTCCCTCAGCGAGCATTCATCGGAGCGTGCTCGAAAAAATCCACCCCAACATGGCCGGCCAGTGTAGCTCCTCCTCTCGCTCCCGCATCCCCAAGCCCAAGGATTGGGAGAAGTGTTCCATCCCGCACAGCCAATTAGTGAAGCTACAGACCCATGGATTCCTCCCCCCAGCGTATATGGTCCCAGTTCGAGCCGGACTCGCCACCTATAATGGCTGTGAGCAGGCGGAGACCTTTCCCAACCCCTCTAAGGGAGAGCGGGTATGCCTTGTCCCTTATTTGTTAAGGGGACTCGGATTTCCAATCCATCCATTTCTCCGAGGGCTCCTGGAGTTCTATGGCCTCCAGTTGCACGACCTCACCCCTGCCTCCATACTGCACATCACTGGTTACGTAGCCCTTTGCGAGCTGTTTCTGGGTTGCGAAGCTCATTTCACACTGTGGAAGAAGTTGTTTTGCCTTGTGCCGCGTACACAGAGGGGATCAATATATCAAGTGGGCGGAGCCGAAGTATGGCGCATCGCCAGGACCGGATACCTATCCGGTACCCCGAAAAAGACGTCCGAGGACTGGCCTTCGGAGTGGTTTTATATGGAGGATGTTCCTCTCCCGGATCCTATCCGGATTGGTCTTCCTGAGTTTGACAACGCCCCTCTGAAGAAACGCCTATGTTGGCACCCACGGAGCCCACAGGAGGAAGATGATAGAGACATATTTTGTCTGATGGGCCGGATAAAGTTGTTGGCCAAATTAGGACTGGCCATAACTGAGGTTATGGCAATATGCACTATGCGGGGGGGGGGGGGGGGGGGGTACAGCCACTTCAATATCGAGGCCACCCCATGTGGGACTTCAACGGGGAAGATGATGCCACTCGCTGCAGGCGCAAGGGACCGGACTCAGTTGCTGCTCTAGCAAAAATTCTATCCGACCTGTATAAGGGGGAAGAAGAGGAGTTCCTCTGTATGAAGCCACAGGATGGATTCTCCATTAACAACCCTCGAAGCTGGGTGAGCTTCCGCTCTTTTTACTTCCATCCAACCCTTGTTTTCATGATAAATATTTACTTTGCCGTTTCATCGCAGGAACTGCGTAAGGCGGTAGGGGAGATCAATAGCCCACCTCCACAACCGGAGGATCCTGAACGGGTCCTCGACCCCGGCCTCAAAGAGGATCCGGACATATTCGTGGAGCTGATTGATAGGATTTTTTATCAGGTAAGCTATGATGATGCCATGGTGGCCATTATAGCCGACTACCCTGGGCTACTCCCAGCCTCGCAGGTAAACGAGACCGGAGTCCCAACCTTTGAAAAGGATTTCCTTGTATGCACTTCACCTACCATACACGAACGGTGTTTTATAGGGAAGGCCCTCGGGACGCCATGCCGAGCCCGCGGCGACTCGCCAACAAGGGGTTTCAAAGCCGGACAGCCTAAAAAGGAGGGCGGTCCGGACGGAGACACCGGCGCAGAGGTATGATGCAACACCTCACTCTGTGGTTGTCGTCTTTTAAAAACATAATAACACCCGTGTTTCCTAGAAGGAAGAACACTCGCCAGACAATATCCGGAGAGGTCGCCGATCACGCCTCTACCAGTCGGGCTCCAGGGCCGGACACAGAGGCGGAAGCTAACACGAGGCACACACCGGATGCTCCTTCTACAGAGGATGCGAATAAGATATCCGCTATGAATTCCGAAGTGGAGAGCACCATGAATCACAGGCGTCGCCGAGCCAAACTCCGTGACGCTTGTTTCTCCCGAGAGGCGTTTGATGCCTTCAATTCAAGAGATGCGTACATCCGTGCTGCTCAAAATGGTCTAGCCAGAGCCACGGACCAGTATGTAAAGGATGTAAGGGTAAGAAAATTTGATGAGTATATATATCAGTAGCCCCTGAGACTTGAAATTAGTTGGCACAACTGATTTAAGGATCATTTATTGTGCATGTTCTTATAGAGAAGAATACTCGACTGTCACAGGAGCTGGAGAAATGCAAGACACAACTTCGGGCCACCATTACCGCATTGAAGGAACCTGAAAAGTCCCCAGCTGGTAACATTTGTTTCAAAGAATGATAGGTACCATATAGTGTGCATCATGGCTGCAGATCTAACAATAGATATTGTAGATGACTCCGGAGAGAATCCGGAGGACCAGCATGTCGTACGACAGCTAAAGGCTGGCGAACGCGTGCTGACTAATGTCATGCGGGAGAAAAACAATCTCCAAGAAGCCAATACCAAGCTAAGCGTGGAACTGAAAGATGTTCGAGCCCAACTTGCGGACTCCGAGAAGGAGAATAAGCGGCTTCGACGCGGCATTTTCAGTAAGTGCTTGAACGAACCCTTAAAAGGGTGCAGCGGAGAAGCCGGCTATCAGAGTTATGTCTGCAGGTATGCTGACGGGTCGTCCCGTGGAGGAGATGCCTGGGTCTGCGGGTGATCTTCTACCCGAGCTCTCACAACTGCACGAACAAGTTCGGCAGGTGATGCAAGGTATTGCCCAGGCCTTTTGGCCATCCGTCTCCCTGCCAGCAGGCATTGGAGAGCTTCGGAGAAGCTCAAGGGAGCATGGTGGTGCTTCCGATTATGGAAGATATTGGCCTGCCGTCAAGGTGCCAGGGAAGCCTGGGCCATGGTGAAGACGCGGTATACCAAGGCTGACCCAAACCACATGGCCGAGGTCGGACCTGTGGGGCCCAATGGGACAGAGATCCCCGTTAGCTTAGTGTATGGGCAAGTAGAATTAGCCGCAAAGTATTCCCAACAGGATTGTAAGCTAGACAACCTGTTGGATGGTATAGAGGAGGAATTTAGTCAGTCTACATGACTATGTAATTAAAATGACATGTATAGTGCCTTCTAGCCAGATTGTAAATCATTTGTCATGGCGGACCTTTTCACTTCAACCTCGGGACCCGATAGTCCGGAGTGTATCCGAATACCCGCTCAGTTATACAAGAACCGGGGTATGCGTGGAAACCAGGCGTAGGGGTCATTAGTGCTTGAACAGACAAGTACCCAACTAGTTATGTTATATTACATGGGTAGTAAGAAACATCTTCCAGGGAGAATAGTTCCGTTAAGGGTTCCTTTCCCTGGGTACGCATGCCCTAAAGTGCATGTCCGGACTGCGAGAGGAGATGCAGGCAAAAACATCTGGGGGCACATATGGAAAATAAATAAAAATCATCTTTTGTTCATCGACCGAATATTACCTTAAGAACGCTAGCTTTCGGCTTCACCCAGTCTGAGGTACACATCCAGCTGACCCGGCAGTAATAATCGCAGAGGTGTTCCCCTTATGCCCTAGCCGAATTAATAGGAACGTAGGGCATAAATACAAGAGCCAGGCAACCCAGCTTGGCCAAAACTTAAGTCATATCGATGCATATAATGGCAAAGAAAAGGTACATGCGGAAGAATAACACATGTGCGGGGCATGAAGCCTAGATAAATAATAAGCTTCTGTGTAAGAAGCCCCCAGGTATAATGAGCGCGGTAAGCGCGTCAATAGTGTGCAAGCAAGGCACAAGTTGGCCCTTGAAGGCCTTGAGAAAGAATAAAAGAAATAAAGAGAGAAAAGATAGATAATGTATATGCAAAAAATGGACAGAGGAAGGAGACGAACATAGAGTCGGGCACTAGGCGTAGAATCTTCGGAGCCTGGCTGCGTTCCATGGGTTCGGCTCAAGTCGATTATTCGATGCATCCTGCAGGCGGTATGCTCCACCGGTCAGAACTTGGTCAATAATGAAGGGACCTTCCCATTTGAGCTCGAGCTTGGTCTTTTTCTTCTCCGTCAGGCGTAGAACTAACTCACCAACGTTATAAGTTTTGGCCCGTACTTCTCTGCTTTGGTATCTGCGAGCCTGTTGCTGATAGAATGCGGAACGGGCTTTTGCCACGTCGTGCTCTTCCTCCAGGGTGTCCATACTGTCCTGCCGATCGAGCTCGACTTCTCTTTCTTCGTACATGCGCACTCGAGGTGAGTCATGAAATATGTCGCAGGGCAAAACCGCCTCTGCGCCGTACACCATAAAGAAGGGTGTGTATCCGGTAGTATGATTTGGCGTGGTCCGCAGCCCCCAGAGTACGGAGTCGAGCTCCTCTACCTAGTGCGTGTTAGACTCCTTTAAGGACCGCACTAATCTAGGTTTGATGCTGCTCATGATAAGACCATTTGCTCGCTCAACTTGGCCGTTGGTTTGTGGGTGATAGACAGAAGCATAATCGAGCTTGATGCCCATGTTGCTGCACCAGAGTTTTACCTCGTCGGCCGTGAAGTTCGTGCCGTTGTCAGTGATGATGCTGTGGGGACGCCATAACGGTGTACAACCCCGGATATGAAGTCTATCACCGGTCCAGATTCGGCCGTTTTAACAGGTTTGGCTTCTATCCATTTGGTGAATTTATCCACCATGACCAGTAAGTATTTTTTCTTATGGGTTCCCCCTTTAAGGGGTCCAACCATGTCAATCCCCCAGACCGCGAAGGGCCAGGTAATGGGGATTGTTTGGAGGGCGGTGGGTGGCATGTGGCTTTGGTTTGCAAAAAGCTGGCAACCGACGCAGCGTTGGACCAAGTCTTGTGCGTCTGCCCGGGCCGTCGGCCAATAAAAACTTGTACGGAAGGCCTTGCTTAAAAGGACCCGGGCTGCGGCGTGGTGGCCGCCGAGTCCGGCGTGAATTTCTGCCAAAAGCTTCCGCCCTTCCTCTTCGAAGATGCACCTTTGAAGGACTCTGGTAGTGCTTTTTTTATACAGCTCTCCCTCGTGGACCCTGTAGGCTTTAGATCGCCGCACTATGCAGCGTGCCTCATTTTGGTCCTCGGAAAGTTCCTGCCTAGTTAGGTAGGCCAGGAATGGTTCTGTCCACAGGGCGATGATGGCCATTATTACGTGGGCTGAATGTGTTATTTCAGTGGCAGAGCCTCTGATTATGTCAGAGTGTTCGGTATCGGGCATTTTGGCCGGGTCCGGACTATTGTTACCGGTGTCCCCTTCCCATACCACGGATGGCTTAAACAACCTCTCCAAAAAGATGTTGGGGGGGGGACCGCATCGCGTTTTGCGCCGATGCGGGCGAGGATATCCGCCGCCTGATTGTTTTCCCGAGCCACATGCTGAAATTCGAGCCCCTCGAACCGAGCTGACATCTTTAGGACGGCGTTTCGATAGGCCACCATCTTCGGATCCTTGGCATCGAAGTCTCCATTTATTTGGGATATTGCGAGGTTCGAATCCCCACACACCTCCAAGCGTTGAATGCCCATGCAAACTGCCATCCGAAGACCATGTAACAGGGCTTCGTATTCGGCTACGTTGTTGGAGTCTGTATACAGTATCTGCAGTACGTATTGAACTCTATCTCCGGTTGGGGACGTCAGGACGACGCCAGCCCCCAGACCAGCCAGCATTTTGGAGCCGTCGAAGTGCATGATCTAATTGGAGTATGCGCCGTATTCTTTAGGGAGTTCGGCTTCCATCCATTCGGCGACAAAGTCGGCCAATACTTGCGATTTAATGGCTCGCCGGGGTTTGTATATTATGTCGAACGGGAGGAGCTCAATGGCCCATTTGGCAATCCGGCCCGTGGCATCGTGGTTGTTTATAATATCATTAAGTGGCACTTCCGAGGCTACTGTAATTGAACACTCTTAAAAGTAGTGTCGCAGCTTCCGGGATGCCATGAATACCGCATAGGCTATCTTTTGATAATGTGGGTACCGTGATTTGCATGGAGTGAGGACAGTGGATACATAATATTCCGGCTTTTGAAGGGGGATTTATGTCCATCCGTTTCTCGTTCAACGACGAGCACTGCGCTTACAACCTGATGAGTTGCCACAATGTACAACAACATTGGTTCGCCGATGTTTGACGCGGCCAGGATTGGGTTGGTTGCCAGTATGGCTTTTATTTCTTCCAATCTGGCTGTGGCAGCATCTGTCCACTCGAAGTGTTCGGTGTGCCAAAGGAGGAGATAAAGGGGTAATGCCTTTTCTCCTAAGCAGGAGATAAAGCGGCTTAGAGCCGCCACACATCCGGTTAATTTCTGGATTTGTTTGAGGTCCTGTGGGATAGCCAACTGTGACAGAGCTCGGATTTTGGCCGGATTTACTTCAATTCCTCTACTGGATACAATGAAACCCAGGAGCTTTCCGGCTGGTACACCGAAAACGCATTTTTCCGGATTGAGCTTGATGTGTATGTTCGGAGGTTGTCGAATGTGAGCCTCAAGTCGTCTATTAGAGAGTCGACGTGTTTTGTTTTGACGACCACATCATCTATGTATGCCTCTACTATTTTGCCGATCTGTTTCTCTAGACATGTCTGTATCATGCACTGATATGTTGCACCGGCGTTTTTGAGCCCAAAAGGCATTGTGTTGAAACAGAAGGGGTCGTATGGTGTGATAAATGCCGTTGCGGCTTGGTCGGACTCCGCCATCTTGATTTGGTGGTAGCCGGAGTATGCATCGAGGAAACACAATGAATCGTGTCCTGCGGTAGCATCGATAATTTGATCGATGCGGGGGAGGGGGAAGGGATCCTTTGGGCAAGCCTTGTTGAGGTCCTTGAAATTGACACATAGGCTAGTTCCTCTCCCATAGCTTGTCTCTTAGGTTCAGAGAAACGCCGAAGAGTCTGCTTGACCGGCTTGAATCCCTTTAGAATTTTAAGGCTGTGCTCGGCCAGCCTGCGTGGGATTCCTGGCATGTCTGAGGGGTGCCAGGCGAATATGTCCCAATTCTCACGCAGGAACTCTCGTAGTGCGGCGTCCACGGCGGGGTTTAACTGTGCCCCGATGGAGGCTGTTTTTGTAGGGTCCGTTGGGTGGACTTGGAATTTGACTATTTCATCCGCTGGTTTAAAAGAGCTGGACCTGGATCTCTTGTCAAGTATCACATCGTCCCTGTCCACTGTGGAGCGTAGCGGAGTTAATTCCTCGGCCGAAAGGGCTTTGGATAATGCCTCAAGGGCCAATGCGACTGTTTTGTTTTCGGCACAGAGTGCTCTGTCCGGATCACTAGCAAGAGTGATGATTCCGTTGGGCCCGGGCATTTTGAGCTTCATGTACCCGTAATGGGGTATGGCTTGGAAGGTCGTGAACGCCTCCCGCCCTAAAAGGGCGTGGTATCCGCTACTGAACGGGGCCACTTGGAATGTAATTTCTTCGGACCTATAGTTCTCGGCGTGCCGAATACCACATCTAGTGTGATTTTCCCAGCACAGCGTGCTTCCCGACTGGGGATGATTCCTTTGAAGGTTGTGCTGCTTTGCTCAATGCGGTTCCAGTCTATTTCCATTTTTTGAAGAGTTTCCTCATAGATGAGGTTTAATCCACTGCCGCCGTCCATGAGTACTTCGGTGAGTCGAAAGCCGTCCACAATTGGACTGAGGACCAGCGCAGCTGGTGCTCGGGCTGTTTGGAATTTAGGTTCGTCACTGGCATTGAAGGTAATAGCCGTGTCACTCCATGGATTAATCGCTGCCACGTGGCAGATTTTGGCAAGGCTGCGGAGTGTTCGCTTGTGCCTATTATTTGATGCGAAGGTCTCAAAGACTATTAATACCGTATTGTTATCCCCGGGATGGTGCTCTGTGGCATCTGGGATGAGAAGATCCTTGCCGCTTTTGGCCACCTGCCGGAGTATCCAACATGCTCTAAGGCTGTGTGTTGGTATGGTATCCGCTGTACTATGAATTTTGCAGGGTCCATTGAGCCATCCCTCCAATACGGTTCCACGCCCTGTAGACGGTTTTTGCTTCTTTGTAATTAACTCGGGTGTCTTATGATAGTGCACCTTTTTACTTCCGACTGGGTGTCTATTCGGAGCCGGATTATCCCAAAATTTTGTTTCAGTTTTCCAGGCACTTTCCATCGCACAGTACTTTCGTACTATGGATGCCAAGTCGGCGAAGCGTGATATGTCACGGCGACTTATGGCGTTAAGGATTCCCTTGTCCATGCAATTATTGTAGAACAATGAGACTGCATCTTCCTCGCGACAGTCCTTAACTTTGTTCATCACAAGGAGGAATCTGGCCCAATAATGATGTACTGTTTCCTGGGGCACTTGCCTGATGTGGGAAAGATCATTTATGTTTGGGTGGGTGGGTGGATTTGAGTCCGAACCCTTACCCGATTTGAGACACAGGGGCCGAGGAGTTTCCAATCTTGGAAGTTCGGGTTTCGGGATGTTGCCCGATAAGTCTGGCCCGCTGCCTGACTCTAGGTTCAAGGCTTGGGTGATGTCCTCCCGCAAATGGGTATCCGGCTCGGAGAGCTCAGGAATCCGTACATAGTTAGTTCTCAAGATAGAGGAAGAATCGCCGCATTGTTCCTCGACCACCGCAATATGATGGGTGACCGGTGGAGAGTTAATCTCCCTTTGATCGGGTTTAAGCCCAATCCGATCGTAGTCCGTAGCGACTCCCAAGGCGGCGATGCGATCCAAGAGCTCGTTTAGGGAAGAGAGCTCCATTGGATCCATCTGCTCGGCAAATTCCGAGCCGACGTGGAGGCTGTTTTCGATGACCCGAGAAGTCATCGTCGGTGCAGTAGCCGAACGGGCGGTCATGATGAAACTGCCTAGCCGGAGAGTTTGGCCGACAGCCAGGGCTCCCCCGGCGGTAATGTTGTTTTTAACAATGAGACGAGGCATCCTTCCTTACGGTGACGGCACAGTGGAACTCTCAATGAAAGCACCAATGTTGGTGTCAAAACTAGCGGATGTCGGGTAGGGGGTCCCGAACTGTGCGTCTAAGGCGGATGGTAACAGGAGGCAGGGGACACGATGTTTACCCAGGTTCGGGCCCTCTTGATGGAGGTAATACCCTACGTCCTGCTTGATTGTTCTTGATAATATGAGTAGTACAAGAGTTGATCTACCACGAGATCGAAGAGGCTAAACCCTAGAAGCTAGCCTATGGTATGATTGTTGTTGGTCCTACGGACTAAACCCTCCGGTTTATATAGACACCGGGGGGCTAGGGTTACACAGAGTTGGTTACAAGGAAGGAGATCTACATATACATACTGCCAAGCTTGCCTTCCACGCCAAGGTGAGTCCCATCCGGACACGGGACGAAGTCTTCAATCTTGTATCTTCATAGTCCAACAGTCCGGCCAAAGGATATAGTCCGGCTGTCCGGATACCCCCTAATCCAGGACTCCCTCGGTGACCTATAAACCAGGATGGAGGGAGTAGTACTATGCCTTACGCCCGCTCCCTCGCCCACGCGCGCGGTGGCTTACAGGACGAGGAGAAAATTTTACTACTCCCTCTGTTTGTTCCTCATCCCTACCTTGGTTAGAGATATTATCATATTGTTTGGAATATATGTCCTTTAGTAGATTTCAATATGAACTACTAGTACATACTCCAAACACTAATGTATATAGACGTATTTTAGAGTGTAGATTCACTCATTTTGCTCCGTATGTAGTCCATATTGAAACAGACGTAATAGTACACACTCTCCCTCGCCCCTCGACCCTCGCCCACGTGGTGGAAGTGCATCAATTCATTCGGTCTCATATAGCCAGAACGATATATACTGCAGTACTGTTATTGCTCGACTTCTCGAAGAGGCGAAGAGCCAATCGCAAGGTTAATATTTTGGAGATGCCAAGCGCAAGGTTTATAGGAGAACGAGTGGTAGGTGCCCCGTCATTTATAAATATAGTTTTTTTCTTCAGTGGCACGTATGCAATATAAATAGGTTCATATGGAGAGAAAAGGAAACCGCTCCACTATATACATAGGCAGAACGAGCCTACATGGTTGCTTGCTGGGGTTGCTCTCTTCATACTCTCTCGCACAAAACGACTGTGGCCACATCTCTAACGTCCTAGCGGATCACGTCCGCCGGGGGAAGCGGTGGATGCTTAGTGTAGATGCGGTCGCCGTCGCCGACGGTGAAAACCCACTATCAACACGTCCCGATCAGGGGTCCTGACCGTTCTCTCTCACAAAGGCGGTGAGGTTGCCTTCGTCCCTTGCTCACTGCCGCGACGTGGGCAGTTGCCGCCTCCCGCCGCCCTCCTCTAGGTTGAACTACGTCCCGACATCCCTCAGGTACAACTCCCTTTACAGCACAACTGCTCCAGCTGCCCACATCACTCCATGTGGATATTTCTCTACTTCTTTGCCCCACACATACCTCTACTGGCTTCTACGTACTGTATTTGTGATGAGTTTATGTCTCATCAACTAGTCCCAGTAATCTCATTCTAATCACGCTTCTTCAATTTCTTTGCCACAGGGATTGTAGCCACCCGACCTCAGACGGTCAAGTCTCCGTGTTTAAGTGTCATCCCTGGATCGGTATTGCTGACACACATAGTACTCGAGGATTTATAACAGAGTTCAATCACACACTTATTACATCGAATGTCTCAAAAGAGAACTTATTACAATAATGTGACAGAAGGCCATCTAAATAAGATAACAGCGGAAGCTTCGAAGGTAGTAGAGTCCATCCAACACCGCGGCAAAACTGAGTGCATGACAACGGCCTAGCACACCTTACTCTTCGTTTGAGAAGTCTGCAACATAATACGTTGTAGCCTTTGTAGGTCAGCACATGGAATATGCTGACAAGATAACACTATAGAGCAATGAAGAGATAACAGCTATCACTACATGCATATTTGGCTGGTGGAGGCTCTATGGTTATCATTTGCATAAAGCTAATTTTTCCCTACAACAAAGGAATAAATTTTATTTAACTACAAAGTTTGTTGAAAACATTGAGAAGGTTCCTCCAACTCAATCCCAAAATAATAGTTATAACCCAACAAATTAATTAAGTAAAGTGTTGAGATCAAATCAATATTTCAAGTACCAGATACTCAAGATGTCCATAACCGGGGACACGTCTAACCATGATTAGTTTGTACACTCCGCATAGGTTTGCGCACTTTTCCCCACAAGACTCGATCTCCTCCGTTGTATTTCTCGCACTGCATGGTGTTTGAGAAATAGATGACCGAGACACAATCTTTCCGAAGAGGTCCCCTTAACCGATAGATAGGCCGGTACACCTACAATCCCCTACATCTGCTAGCCCAACATGGAAAGTATTCCCACAACTTACACAACTATGCCAGAGCCCATAATGGCATGTGGCTGCACACGGAAGTTTCTAGCATGAATAATCTTATGATCCCTTTGAGCCTGGGTGGCAAACCATAGGATGATCACACGGGTACTCCAGGATATCCTAGGACACCAGTAGATTGCTCCAGGTGCCCGGGCAACCACTGGGTGCTCCAGGGTTCCCCAACCAATCCACCCAGATGTGTATTAAAATAGCCACCTTAAGTTTAACCATTAATTAACAATAACTCTCACATCTGTCATGAATCACTCAAAACCAAACCACGTCTACAAGCATAGCATAGCAATATAAGCATAACGTAGTAACACCCAAGGGTTCGAATATAAAACGGCAATAGGTTCTACCTCTTCAACTACTTCCCAAAACCCACATGTTAACAGATCCTACTCATGCAATGTTTGAGGGTTGAAACTAATGCATAAAAACTGGGTATTAAAGGGGTATGATCAAAGTGTTACTTGCCTTGCTGACGATCTGAAAACCCTAGAGATTCGTAGTAGCAAGCCTCGCACTCCGGAAACTCTATCGTGAACAAACAATAGCATACATAAGCTCTCAAGCATAAGATGCAAGGGTAAAACTCAAAAGAAAAGATCCAAACTGAAAGTTCAAGTGAAGAGCTTCGATTTGCAAAAGGAATCATTCAAATCAGAGTTACAAACTCAAACTACGATCAAAAGAAGTTCGAATTCAAATCTGCTTGAAACCAAATTTTAAATTACCAAAACCATGTTCAAGTTGATTATCTGGACAAAGGGGATCAAGACGAAGATTTTGGCGTTGGTTTCACTGGATTTGGATAAACGAGTAAAAAGTAACGAGGGTTTGAAGTTTAGGGACTAATCTGTGATAAAAGTATTCACGGATAGGTCCCTGGCCAAAAAATTAAAAATAAAAGAAAAATCTAACGAACGAACGTTCGCAAACAGAGGCTAACGAATGAACATGTTCGCTATAAGAAACTAACGGGTGAACGTTCGCTAATTAGCGAACCCTAAAAATAAAACAGATCTAATAAAATAAACCAAGATTAGAAAAAAAATCAGGCGGGGTTTTCTTGGTTTTATACCGGTTCAGGAAAAAGGAAAAAAGGCGGCGGCGGCGTTCTCCGGCGAGGCGGCGCGGCACGGCAGGGGGCGGGGGGGGGGGGGGGAGCGGCGCTGCAGCAGCGGAAGGCAACGCGAGGTGGTGCGGCGCGGGGACGCGAGCGGCAGGCGGCGGCTTCGGCGGCGCGGCGGTGGTGGGTGGCGAGGTGAGAAGAGGGTCGGGGGCGATTTATAAAGCCCGAGGGTGGTGGCTTGGGCGAGGGGCAAGGGGGTGGGGTGGTGGAGTCCGGCCTGGGCTCGGGCGCGGCGGCGTCGGGCGGGAGGCGGACTCCGGCGCGGCTCGGGGACGAGGCGGTGGAGAGCGGGCTGGCTGGGCCTTCGGTCCAGGTCGGTCCGGAGAGATTTTTTTTAATAAATTTCGCCGCGGAGGAAAATCCTAATAAAATATAAAAAACAATCTAAAAATACCAGAAAAAAATTTTCACCGTCCAAACCTAATATTTAGGACAAGATGACATTTTTCTGGCCTAAAATGCAATTTTCAAAAAATGCAAGTTTTTCTCGAATTCAAATAAAATACGAATAAAATAATAATTTGATTTTAAAATTTCTTCTCCAATATTTCTCTCTTGTTGAAGATGTCATTTTATCTTCTGTCCTTAATTTTTGTTATTGGAAATAATTGGAGAGAAAATATTAAAATCAAATTGATCCTTTCTTGGTTCCTTGAGTTTCTTAAGATTTCTATGATCACAACCAAATGCAAATAAAAATATCATATGCATATGATGTCCTATGTATAACATCGAAATTGAAAATTGGGATGTTACAAACCTACCCCCCTTAAGATGAATCTCACCCTCGAGATTCGGGTTGGCTAGAAAATAGGTGTGGGTGGTCTTTCCGTAGGTTTTCCTCTCGTTCCCAGGTGGCTTCCTCCTCGGTATGGTGACTCCACTAAACTTTGAAAAACTTGATAACCTTGCTGCGTGTAACTCGGCTGGCAAACTCGAGAATCTTGACTGGTTTCTCCTCGTAGGTTAGGTCACTCTCCAACTGAATTGCTTCCAGGGGCACTGTATCTCTTAGAGGTATATCGGCCATCTCTGCATGGCACTTCTTCAACTGGGAAACGTGAAACACATCATGAACTCCTGACAGTCCTTCGGGTAACTCCAGTTTGTAGGCCACTTCTCCCATACATTCCAAAACACAATATGGTCCTACAAATCTCGGGGCTAACTTTCCTTTAACTCCGAATCGTTTAACTCCTCGCAGTGGTGACACACGAAGGTATGCTTTATCTCCAATTTCATAGACTACCTCCTTGCGTTTCATATCGGCATAACTCCTCTCCCTGGATTGAGCTACCTTCAGTCTATCGCGAATTAACTTAACCTTCTCTTCAGACTCCTTGATTAAATCTAGTCCAAACAACTGACAGTCTCCAACTTCATCCCACATCAATGGTGTCTTGCACCTTCTTCCACACAAAGCTTCGAAAGGGCCATCTTCAAACTAGCTTGGTAACTGTTGTTTTATGAGAACTCTGCGTAAGGAAAATTATCATCCCAACTAGATCCATAATCTAGCACACAAGTTCTCAACATGTCCTCCTGAATCTGATTGACTCTTTGAGTTTGTCCATCTGTCTGCGGATGAAAGGTTGTACTGAATTCTAACCTGGTACCCAAAGTCTCGTGCAACTGATTCCAAAACTTCGAAGTAAACTGTGTTCCTCTATCTGATATGATGGTCCTCGAAACTCCATGCAGACATATGATCCTGGTCATATATATCCTGGCCAACTTCGCACTCGTATAAGTGATTTTCACAGGGATAAAGTGAGCCACTTTGGTTAAGCGATCAACTACTACCCAGACGGAATCATAACTTGATCGTGTCCTGGGTAATCTGGTGATGAAATCCATGCCAAGTTTGCCCCACTTCCATTCAGGTATCGGCATAGGCTGAAGTAAACCTGCTGGCTACTGATGTTCTGCCTTAACTCTCTGACATACATCACATACTGCTACATACTCGGCAATATCCTTCTTCATACCGGTCCACCAGAAACGTTCATTCAAATCCAAATACATTTTGTCATCCCGGGGTGAATCGAGTATGGCGAGTCATGAGCCTCCTGTAGTATTAACTTCCTAATCTACGCCTCATTGGGCACATTAATATGATCCTCAAACCATAAAGTTTCGTGCTCATCCTCACGAAAACCTTTGGCCTTTCCTTTGCTCGTCTTCCCCTTTATCTCAGCAATTTCCTTGTCATTCGTCTGGGGTTCTCGAATCTTTCCCAATAACGTAGACTGAACCTCCATTGCTGCAACAAAACCTCTTGGAACTATCTCCAAACGAAGTTCCTTGATATCATCGACTAACTCCTGCGGTAATCCTCCACTTACGAGGATATTGACATAACTCTTGCGGATCAAAGTGTCTACTATGACATTGGCCTTTCTTGGATGATAATGTAGCTTCATATCATAATCCTTTATGAGTTCCAACCATCTCCTATGCCTGAGATTCAACTTCTTCTATGCGAAAATATACTTCAAACTCTTGTGATCCATGTATACATCGCAACAGTTTCCAATAAGAAAATGTCTCCAGGTTTTGAGTGCATGCACTACGGCTGCTAACTCCATATCATGCGTGGCATAAATCAACTCATGAGGTCGAAGCTGATGTGAGGCATATGAAACAACTCTTCCGTTTTGCATAAGTACACCTCCAAGTCCCAAGTGAGAAGCGTCGCAATAAACTTGGAAATCCTTGCGTATATCCGGAAGGATAAGCACTAGGGCTGTGACCAAACGTTTCTTCAACTCCTGAAAACTGGCCTCACATTCCTCCGTCCATTTGAACTTGGTGTCCTTCTTCAACATTCTATCATGGGTTTCGCAATCTTGGAAAAAATCTCAATGAACCTGCTGTAGTATCTTGCAAGTCCCAGAAAACTGTGGATCTCCCCAACTGAGGTGGGTGCCAACCACACAGTGACAGACTGAACCTTGGTAGGGTCTACTACTATACCTTCTCTTGATATAACGTCTCCGAGAAATCCAATTTCTTTCAACCAAAACTCACATTTGCTGAACTTGGCATATAGCTGGTGTTTTCTGAGCTTCTCGAGAACTAAGCGCAAATGTTCCTTGTGTTCCTCTTCATTCTTCGAGCACACCAATATTTCATCAATGAACACTACAACAAACTTGTCCAAGAACTCCATGACCACCATATTCATCATAGTCATAAAATAGGCCGGGGCGTTAGTCAATCCAAAATACATGATCGTGTACTCATATAGCCCATACCTTGTGGTAAAGGTTGTCCTAGGTATATCATGTTCTCAGATCTTCAGCTATGGTATCCTGATTGAAGATCGATCTTGGAGAATACTTAGCTCGCTGCAGCTGGTCAAACAAATTATTGATCATCGGTAGTGGGTACTTGTTCTTGATCGTCATTCAATGCCCAATAATCAACAACCATTCTCAAAGATCCATCCTTCTTCTCAACTAAGAGCACTGGCGCTCCCCATGATGATTAACTTGGTCGAATGTAACCTTTCTCCAATAACTCCTTAATCTGCTTCTTAATTTCCTCCAGATCATTTGCCGGCATCCGATACGGTCTCTTTGATATAGGTATGGTGCCTGGCAACATCTCTATTAAAAATTCTATGTCTCGATCTGGTGGCATGCCTGGTAATTCCTCTGGAAATACATCCGGGCAATCCTTCAGAACAGGCACTTCTTCCTAAACAACCCCCGAGAGTGAATTTACTTGACTCCTCCTTGGCGCATGCCTAGACACATACTTGATCCTTTTACCCTCTAGGGTGGTGAGGAGAATTGTCTTACTAGCACAATCGATATTTCCTCCATACATCGATTGCCAATCCATGCCTAGTATCACATCAAATCCTTGTGACTTCAGAATTATTAGGTCTGAGGGGAAAACATGTCTCCCTATGGTCAATGGCATCTGAAAACATCCTCTGCTTGCTATATACTCCGGTCCTGGAGAGGTTACTAACATAGGTGTCTTAAGGGCTTTGGTGGGCAACTTAAAATTATCCACAAATCCCCTTGATATGTATGAATGCAATGCACCAATGTCAAAAAGAACAATAGCAGTAAATGAATTAATCAAAAACTTGCCGATAACTGCATTCGGCTGCTCTTCAACTTCCTCCACGTTAACGTGGTTCACCTGTCCTCGGGTGAAAGGGTTGGGCTTCTTCCCAGAACTTCCATTGCCATTTCCATTCTTTGCTTCAGGACACTCGGTTGCGTAGTGTCCAGTCTTCCCACACTTGAAACAAGTAATGTGACTTAGATCCTTCTTGGTGGGTGTAGTGGGGTTGAAACGGTTCTGACCGTTGTTTCCTCCATTCCCATTACCATTTTTGGGGCCAGTGTGGTTATGTGAACTTCCTTCATTGTGAGTGTGGCCTCCATGGTAATGATGGTATGTCCTCCCGAGTTCGGGGTAAAACGAGGCTTCTGCTATGCTCCAGAGTTGTACTTCCCCTGTCGATACTTCCTTTTGCGGCTCTCTATCTGCTCCTGCTTGCCTTCAATCATAAGAGCCCTATCTACCAACTCCTGATAGTTAGTGAATGTTGCCACCATCAACTGCATACTCAGGTCGCCATTTAGCCCTTCAATAAACTTCTCCTGCTTTGCGGCATCTGTGGCCACATCATCTGGGGCATAGTGAGCTAACTTACTAAACTCGTCTACGTACTGCCCCACGGTATGATTTCCCTGGCATAAGTTGCGAAACTCATGCTTCTTCATGCTCATAGCTCCGGTTGAGACGTGTCATGTGCGAAAAGCTTCCTGAAACTGATCCCAAGTGACATTGGTTATGGGGAAAGTGGCTGTGTAGTTCTCCCACCATGAGGCTGTGGGTCCAACCCATTGATGTGTGGCCAAGCGCACCTTCTCAGCATCTGTGCAACCTGCGGTGGTCAGCTCCCTTCCAATCCTGCGGAGCCAGTCATCAGAAACTATCGGCTTGGTGCTGCTAGAGAACACCAGCGGATTCATCCTCAGAAAACGGGCTAAGTTGTCAACTGGAGGTGGTGGCGGTGGATCATTGTTGTTGTTGTTGTTGTTGTTGTCTTGGTTCTAGACTAGCAACTACATCAAGGCATTCTGCTGTTGGATCAACTACGTGAGCTCCAGTGGGAAGACAAATTCGGGGTCACGTCTCGGAGGCATCTGATAGGTTTAAAGGGTTGAGAATAGAATAGAGTGAGGTCTAAAGAGAGATCACTACCCATATGCACATGAGACAAACACATTCATTTCACACCACTCAATTCAAACAAGATCATACAATCGATCTAAACTACCGTTACAAAAAGCTCGGACTATTACTATATACATGGTAGAATACTACTAATAATATGGTGGTCGACTAGAAATTTTGATCGGTGGACGACTCCATGATATCTGCTCCAGCTTCGTCTTCATAATCATCATCACTATCAGGGTCGGAGTCGGTGTCGTCGATTATGATGTAGTCTTTAGGGTGGTTGTCCTCTTCAGGTTCGGGATCTCCCAAGAATACTCCTAGCTTCTTCTTCATGTCTTCATTCTTCTCCAGTAGTACTGTAATTTCTTCTTCATATCCATCATGTGTAGACTTGAGTTCCTCTTCTAGCTCCATGTTCCTGGTCATCACTTTCTTCATGTCTATCATGTTGGCGCACATCTGGTTCTCTTGATGATGAATGTGCTGGTTTAACTCCTGGATGTAGGCTGCAATGGATTTATCCCTCCTGGTGCAAATCATCTCACATTGCTCATCTCGGCGTCCACATATCTGGTAGATGGTGTCCTTAAGATCCTTGTGGTATACCTCGCCAATGCGTCCCATGGAGATGTGGGCGGCCATGCTCTTTCCTAGACTCCAGGTTGGTGCATCGAAGGAAAACTCTATGGGCTCAGTAACTAGTGTGAATGTCCTTCCTGGAACATGTACTCGAATTGTCCAGCGCTCTTCTTTAGGTGGAGTGGTGGTGTAGGTCCCGATGAAGCTTGGTATTCTGATCCTCACGTACCTAGTGACTTCCTTCAAATGTCGTCCTAAAGGGGTGTCATCATCCGGTTGAGCAAACTTGTTCCTTGGGTCCGCTATAGAGTAGAAAATAGAGAGGAGTCAGAAATGAGTAGAGAAGAGTATCCTATGGCTTTGTCCTAGTGGTCGCGTCCTACAGTCAATGTGTGCTCTGATACCATCTTGCGACCCGACCTCAAACGGTCAAGACTCTGTGTTTAAGTGTCATCCCTGGATCGGTATTGCTGACACACACTGTACTCGAGGATTTATAACAGAGTTCAATCACACACTTATTGCATTGAATGTCTCAAAAGAGAACTTATTACAATAATATGGCTGAAGGCCATCTAAATAAGATAACATCGGAAGCTTCGAAGGTAGTAGAGTCCATCCAACTCCACGGCAAAACTGAGTGCATGACAATGACCTAGTGCACCTTACTCTTCGTCTAAAAACTCTACAACATAATACGTTGCAGCCTGTGTAAGTCAGCACATGGAATATGCTGGCAAGATAACACTATAGAGAAATGAACAGATAACAGCTATCACTACACGCATATTTGGCTGGTGGAGGCTCTATGGTTATCATTTGCATAAAGCTAATTTTTCCCTACAACAAAGGAATAAATTTTATTTAACTACGAAGTTTGTTGAAAAGATTGAGAAGGTTACTCCAACTCAATCGCAAAATAATAGTTATAACCCAACAAATTAATTAAGTAAAGTGTTGAGATCAAATCAATAATTCCAGCACCAGATACTCAAGATGTCCATAACCAGGGACACGACTAACCATGATTAGTTTGTACACTCTGCAGAGGTTTGCGCACTTTTCCTCACAAGACTCGATCTCCTCCATTGTATTTCTCGCACTGCATGGTGTTTGAGAGATAGATGACTTAGACACAGTCTTTCCGAAGAGGTCCCCTTAACCGATAGATAGGCCGGTACACCTACAATACCCTACATCTACTAGCCCATCATGGAAAGGATTCCCACAACTTACTCAACTATGCCAGAGCTCGTAATGATGTATGGATGCACACGAAAGTTTCTAGCATGAATAATCTTATGATCCCTTTGAGCCTGGGTGGCAAACCATAGGATGATCACACGGGTACCCCGAGATATCCTAGGACAACACTTGATTGCTCCAGGTGCCCGGAAAACCACTGGGTGCTCCAGGGTGCCCCAACCAATCCACCCAAATGTGTATTAAAGTAGCCACCTTAAGTTTAACCATTAATTAATAATAACTGTCACATCTGTCATGGATCACCCAAAAGCAAACCACGTCTATGAGCATAGCATAGCATAGCAATATAAGCATAACGTAGTAACACCCAGGGGTTCGAATATACAAGGGCAATAGGTTCTACCTCTTCAACTTCTTCCGAAAACCCACATGTTAACAGATCCTACTCATGCAATGTTTGAGGGTTGAAACAAATGCATAAAAACTGGGTATTAAAGGGGTTTGATCAAAGTGTTACTTGCCTTGCTGACGATCTGAAAACCCTAGAGATTCATGGTAGCAAGCCTCGCACTCCGAAAACTCTATCATGAACAAACAATATCATACATAAGCACTCAAGCATAAGATGCATGGGTAAAACTCAAAAGAAAAGATCCAAACTGAAAGTGAAAGTGAAGAGCTTCGATTTGCAAAAAGAATCAATCAAATCGGAGTTACGAAACTCAAACTGCGATCAAAAGAAGTTCGAATTCAAATCTTCTTGAAACCAAATTTTAAATTATCAAAACCATGTTAAAGTTTATTATTTGGACAAAGGGGATCAAGATGAAGATTTTGGCACTCGTTTCACTGGATTTGGATAAACGAGTAAAAAGTAACGAGGGTTTGAAGTTCAGGGACTAATATATGATAAAGTATTCGCGGATAGTTCCCTGGCCAAATAATTAAAAATAAAAGAAAAATCTAACAAACGAACGTTCGTAAACAGAGGCTAATGAACGAACATGTTCTCTATAAGAAACTAACGGGTGAATGTTCGCTAATTAGCGAACCCTAAAAATAAAACCGATCTAATAAAATAAACCAAGATTAGTAAAAAAAGGCCGGGGTTTTCTCGGTTTTATATCGGTTCAGGAAAAAGAAAACCGGCGGCGGCGTTCTCCGGTGAGGCATCTCCGGCGAGGCGGCGCGGCATGGCAGCATGCAGCGGGGAGTGGCACAGCAGCGGCAGAAGGCCGCGCGGGGTGGTGTGGCGGTGCGGCTCGGAGGCGGCGGCTTCGGCGGCGCGGCGGTGGTGGGTGGCGAGGTGAGGAGAGGGCCGGGGGCGGCTTATAAAGCCCAAGTGGGTGGTGTCTTGGGCGAGGGGCAAGGCGGCGGGGTGGTGGAATCCGGCCCAGACTCGGGCGCGGCGGCGTCGGGCGGGAGGCGGACTCCGGCGTGGCTTGGGGACGAGGCAGTGGCGTGTGGGCCGGCTGGGCCTTCGGCCCACTTCGGTCCGGAGTGATTTTTTTAAATAAATTTCTCCGCGAGGAAAAATCCTCATAAAATATAAAAAAATTCTAAAAATACCAGAAACAATTTTCACCGTCCAAACCTAATATTTAGGACAAGATGAAGATTTTTCTGGCCTAAAATGCAATTTTCAAAAAATGCAAGTTTTTCTCTAATTCAAATAAAATAGCAAATAAAATATGAATAAAATAATAATTTGATTTCAAAATTTCTTCTCCAATATTTCTCTCTTATTGAAGAAGTCATTTTATCTTCCCTCCTTACTTTTTGTTATTGGAAATAATTGGAGAGAAAATATTAAAATCAAATTGATCCTTTCTTCAAATTTGAATTAAATTCAAATATGAAAAAATTGCGAAACTTCCAACTCTCTCCTTGGGTCCTTGAGTTGCTTAAGATTTCTAGGATCAGAACCAAATGCAAATAAAAATATGATATGCATATGATGCCCTATGTATAACATCCAAATTGAAAATTGGGATGCTATAGGGATGCTCATCTAGATTTTGGTGAAACTGCACAAAATGATCTGATGGTCAAAGGGTTGCAAACTTCATTTCTTCGGAAGCTCCAACGTTGTCAGCAAATTAAAGCCTGGTTAGGGTTTACGGTTCATACTACCCATAGTGGGAGTAACATAGGTAGTAACATCACACATATCTAGATAAAGTAGATGATGTGGCAAGCAATAAATGAATAAAGAGAGGAAAGTAGTAACATAGCTAGTTACTGGTAGTATGAGTAACATCACACATATTAAGGCAATATGTGTCTATAGCCTAATAAATGAAGTGTTGCATGTTATCACACATATCTTATTCCCCACTATAGAGGTACTAACATAGACTAGTAACATGGGCATGTTACTAGTCTATGTTACTACCCATTCTGGCTAGTCTCAAGGGCTAGGGACTGCATGGATCGTTTTTTTTTCTTTAGCTGTATTTGTTCCTAAATAAGTGTCAACTTTAGTAGTAGTACAAAGTTTGCATAAAGTTGAGACACTTATTTTGGAACGGAGGAGTACATATTGGCTATGATCTGTCAATCATGGAGATGCAATAGCATGCATGTTAGTCTCCTTTGTATTTGATGAAATGTTGCAATGGGCAACCTTGGACGCAAGATACATGAAACAGAAGCTGGAAGCTTCATAGCATTGTACAATTTTATCTAGCTGATAAATTACAGTACGTACTATACTAGTAGTAGTACTATGTAAAGAGTTAGGTGTCGCACAGTGTCTAGAAAATATGGTGATAATGTGAGGTGGGCCATGTAATCACTAAGCCTACGTGTTTTCACTACCCTCGCACTCCTTCGCTGTAAGAATGGAGAAAATTGTAATCTAGTAGTACCTCCTTTCGCCAAAAGCGTGGGAGATCCAGCAGTCCTACCACGTTAGTAATAATGACCAATGAGTCATCAAATCACATAGACCCAGCAGTAAGTTGGACGGACGAAGCAACCATCACTCTTGAACCCGCTTCTCTCTTCAACGCAGGCGCCAGTGAGAGGTCGTGTCCGCTCTGCCCGGGCATGAATGCAGCACCAATTCTTTGGAGCGGCGCTGACTGTTTCGGGTAGGAAGCGCGCGCGGGCGATAGAGGGGCTTTGGGTGGGCCAGGCTGGTCAGGAGCGGGCATGGCAGCGGTCCGCCTGTCCCGGCCGGAAGCTCGGAAGAGGATGCACCGACTCTTGTGGCTAAATCGTATACTACACACCATCTCTCTGTAGGAATAGGTCGATGTGTCACTCTCTCTATGACACACATGTTGTTAAACACACACGCACACGCACACACAGGTTCATAGAATAGGAATATTGTGCGAGTTACTTAGGGAGCGTTTGGATCCTTAGCAAGTACTGTTTATAGCCTAGCCGGGAAAGGTTAGGAATTTGGAACTAAGCAATGTAACCAAACGCTTACTCTGCCTTGTTATCTCCCCCGGAAACCCAATGCATGGAGCACAACTACGCGTTGATCAGTCAAGAAATCAAAGTCGGCTTGAGTGCGAGTTAATACGTGGCCCAACATGGTAGCTAAAACGGCATCTCTTAGTTCTTGGTATTAATTGTTGCGTTTAGAGACAGAAATCAGGGCTTTGATTGGAGGAAGGAGCGGTCAAGTTTCTCCTTCTCCTCCAATCTGCTTGCACCTTGGTCCCGCTGCACCTTCTAACGTGACTGACTACACCTAGACGGAGGGAGTAGTATGAGATACGGTGGCACACTGACTTAGTTCGAATACAAGTGCCCAAAATTGTGTGCATGTTATAATAAGGATTCACTTAAAATAGTACGTGAGCGAAGAGAGGGATCATTTGGACAGTGTTCACGAGCAGTAGTGAGATGTGTGAGGTAAGATACACCGCTGGCACTTTTAATTTTTCTTATTAATTTTTTTGTTTCACCCTCTGACTGGTGGGACCCAACGTACTAGGTGGAGAGAGCTAAGGTGACTAAGGCTGCATTATTTTTGTACTACCAACACTGCTTTAAATCCCAAAGGACCTTGCCAACAAAGCCACATGTCACGATTATGATTTAAATCCCAATGACTCACACGCAAAAAAAACATGGCATGCTTGTCACATGAATGCAGGAATGTATAAAGGTTATTTTCCTCTCATTGAACATAATGGGAGGTGGTGTAGCTGGTTAGCATGTTCGCTCATCAAACTTGAGGTCTCGGGTTGGATAACTACACTTGAGCATAATTTTGTTTATGTTTGACTTCTTTCTTCTAGCCAATGATAGGTAGGCCCCGCATGACAGAGAGAGAAAGTGATCTAGGGCGGTGCCAGGAGGATTCTTTGACTGGTCAAAATGGATGGATACGGAGCTATATGATCTCGTAGTGACCGTATAATCACCTCATCACGTATACGCTGCAGCCTCGGCGCTTATTTTCTAGGGTTTGCACTCTTCACACTCTCTCTCCAGAATATATACACATGTTGGAGACTCAGCGCTTGTAGTTGCTCTCTTCACACTCTCTCACCCTCTCCAGATCCAAACAAGACTTCGTTGGCCTCTCTCTCTCCCCTCACCGCTGGTCAAAGAGCCGGCAGGATCCGTCTGCCGGGGAGGGAATGAGGCTTAACGCTGTTGCCGTCGGCGAGGGACGGAATCCACCACCGGCGCAGCTGTTCTCTTTAACGCAGCGGCGGTGCAGGAGGGCCTCCGACCCCTTCTTCCTCGTCGTCGTACGTAGTGTGGGCCGAATGGCCTCCGGTCGCCCATCGAACCACACCCCAAGAACCTTACGGTATAATTTACTTATTCCACATGCATTGCTCTAGCTGCATGTGGGCTTTTTCTGCTTCTGCACTCGAATCTAGGTGTTGGATCAAACAGGAAAGTAGTGGGGAAAGTTGTATAGCATGAATCTAGGACGTGGTTCAAAGAGGAAAGGAATGGGGGAAAGTAGTGGGGAAAGTTTTACAGCATGAATCTAGGACGTGGTTCAAAAAGGAAAGGAAGGGGGAAAGTTGTGGGGAAAGTTGTATAGCATGAATCTAAGACATGGTTCAAAGAGGAAAGGAATGCGGGAACGTAGTGGGGAAAGTTGTATAGCATGAATCTATGACGTGATTCAAAGTGGAAAGGAAGGGGGAAAGTACTAGTACATACTGGCTATCCAGCACCTACGTTAGTCGAAAAGGGAAAACAATGCCAAATGCAGTATACACATCTGTAACGATCTGATCTTTTTGTTTTGGGGGACAAGGCTGTAGAGTTTGAGCATGACTAGATTTGCTGTGTTCACATAGGGAAAGGTGTCTAAAGATAACAAAACCGGGACCAACACAAATATGCTCCTTGGTTGTTTGTTCTTTGTTGCAACAGACTATGCATCACCCCTTCATACATCCATAGATGCACATAGTGATGGTGCGTCCACTGTCCCGTGCAACTCTTTAGTTGTTGTTAATCTAAGGCCCTATTTGGTTAAAAAGTCCCTAGTCCCTACCTGCTTGGTTCCAAGGACTAAACATGGACTAGAGGTTATTAAATAACATGCTAAAATACCATATTACCCCTAGTAATGAACTAATACAGACAAGGTGCGATGCGGGGTAGGGGCAACTATTGGAAAAAGTCCCAAAAAGACTCTCCCTTGGGGTGTTCTTTCTTTAGTCCCAAATGCCCACTTTTAGTCCCTAAAAGTCCCTCTTGTTTGGTTTAGATGGGACTGACAAGGACTTTCTTTAGTCCCTACACCAAAAAGTCCCTGTAAACAAACACCCTCTAATAATGCCGCTGGGAAATTGATGCAATGCCATAGTTAAAAGCAAATTACATGTTTAATGAATTTTATTTTTAATATAATCTCTGTTAATATTAATCAATGCCACCATTTGAGAAATGCTACTGTCTTGCTTTCTTTCCCATTTAGATACGTTAGATGCTTCTTTTTGTTGGCTTCTATGTTATCCACCGTTATTGACCACTAGTTGTTTCCTTTGCACCTCTGTGTAAACAGGGTTATCTACTTCACCTTGTTGGTATTGTGACCTTTTGTTGCACTACACAAAACACTTTTGTTTTAGGAGTGTTTTATGCAGTTCAACCAAAATGTCACACCGACAACATTGCTTGATTGCTTGATCTTAGTGGAACTGCACAAGAGGAGATCTTACTTCCTATCCGTGTTGGCAAATTTGGTTCAGATCTTCTTCTTGTGAGTTGTTTGAATTCCGTGTCATGAGAGGTCAGTACTAGATTTCTTTCACATGATTGTGCAGTGTGCTTTCATATGTTGTGCTACTTGTAAGGTAATGTTGCTTGATTTTAGTGAATTGCACAAATGGAGACAAGACTTCCAATCTGTATGTGCACCGTAATATCCCATTGAGGTAAGATAAGGATATTTAACAACTGTGGGCCTGTATTTTTCCACTTTCATCAGAAAATTAATGTCGTTGTTTAGTGCTATACTTGTGCTCCCTAATTGACATGCCAAATCTTACATTGAAGGCGAAGCTTGTCTGTTATTGAACCAAGTGATGAAGGGGAATAACAAGCGGAAGAAAAACAAAAATCAACTCCCGGTGCTGTAATGAAGCACTGGAACTGTGATGACACAAGTAATGATATAGTTTTGCATCTTAATTTATTGCTATGGCTGGAACGAGCAATTGTTTTCCCACTGATTTGATGCCACTCTTAATGTAATATGTAGATATATCTACATGTGCAAACAGGGATCTTCTTTGAAGATACCATATATTTTAGTGGAACTGCACAAGAACATGTTGGAAACATTAAACTAATCGAGGAGTATATAGTTAGCATGTCAACCACAGTAGATAACTATAGATGGTTCCGGAGAAGTGCTTGATCTGTATGCTCTACACAATAAGCCTCCTGACAAAGGTTGGTACTCGCCCATGGATTTCATCCATATGATTGAGCTTTGTCATCTCTATTGATGTTGTGCTACTATTTAGATACTGTCATGAAAAAGTGGTATTGTCCTTGAGAAGTGCTTCATGTGTGTTGTTTTAAATATTTCCTTTCCTTTTTTCCAAGCAAACAAAGATGCTAGCATTTAGTTGTCCTCTTGTCTTTGCACAACAGGATCATCCTCCTATGAAGAAGAATATGGAGTATGTGAAGTGACTAGTTCCGATTATGCCAGGATGAAGCGACCCTGTCTATCTTCTCATCAGAAGGAGCAGTTGAAGGATGGGTACATTACTCCCCACAATACCAAACTAACTTCAGCTCAGAAGGACTGACATATCTCCATCTTTTTGCTGTGATGCGCAAGTACAATGTTGTTCTAGGATTCTATCCGGTGAGTTAGATTTTTTAAAAGTGTGCTCTACATGGACCATGTAGGTGCCTGTTTAAACTGTCAATTCATAGTATAGTTTGTTTTATAATAATCACATTTTTTGTATTTGTGCAAACAGGGGTGCTCAGCTTGATTTCAATGGGAACTGCACAAAATGTTTATGAATACATCGAATCATTCATTTCCACCACAAGAAAGGAGGTGCCCATATGTTCAAGGTGTTGCAACATATAAGGGCAAAATCATACAAGCTACATGCGAATTTGGTTGATTTTGGTGGAACTGCACAAAAAGAACAGCTGGTTTATTTAGCACGAGGTGCCATGTCAATGTCCAAACTGATGGCAAACCCTGCCCATTCCACAATCGTAGGCATTTGATATTTTGGAATGGGAAAACCTTGTCAAAGTTTGCTCATTGATGTACGCAAAACAACAAGCATTTGACATTTTGGAATGGGAAAACCTTGTCAAAGTTGCTCATTGATGTATGCAAAACAACAAGCATTTGACATTTTGGAATGAGACAACCTTGTCAGATTTTGCTCATTGATGTTAGCAAGAAGACATGCGTTTGATATTTTCGAATGGGACGCCCTTTGCTGTCAGCAGCGTCGATCTATTTTTATTTATTCTTTAGTTGTGAAGTAAATATTGGCTCTGACATGTGAATCGCTGAGATGCATAATCATCGATTGTTTTCAATGTTCTCTATGAATTGCTAGGCCTGTGTGTTTGATTGGAATGTACAGGAACGCTAAAAAGCTGCTGAAACTCTTTGTACTCCAGTCAAAGTAGAGATACTTTGACTGCAGATAAAACTTGTATGCAGACTAAAAAGGACTAGAGGGAGTACATGTGAAACTGTTGCAAATGAGGTGATCACCGTGGGAATAATGCTAGTATGTTTTGTTTTGCATGTTCATCCAATGCATGTGATACAAGAATTCGAACTAATCGAACTAAATTCATTCATGCATGGTTGCATTTCATATAAACATGCCGGATTTCATTACATTTCTTACATTCTTCAACTAAAAAGGGGTAGAAGCAGCATCCTACTCCAACATATCTCTTGGACTCCACGTCGCCGCCAAGAAGCTAATCGGCTGTCAATGGTCCACCCGCCTAGCTTGGCTTCAATCGGAGGGTAGCAGCGGTGGCCTTACTTGGACCCGAGCGGCGGCGACCTACCGTGTTCTATTCTTCCTCCTTTTCTGTGTGGCGTGGCCTCGTTGGCAGCGGGGCGGGGCCTTGACGGAGCCAGCGATGTCCTCTGCCTCATTGCCGGCGGGGCGGCACCTCGGCGCAGTGGGGGAAATCTGCCCCCCCTCGTTGCCAGCAGGGTGGGGCCTCGGCTGAACCAGCGATGTCCTCTTCCTCATTGTTGGCGGGCGGGGCCTCGACGGAGTAGGGCCTCCGCCTCGGTACCAGCGGGGCGGGACCTCGGTGGATCCGGCGGTGTCCTCGGCCTCGTTGTTGGCGCCGCGGGGCCTTGGCGGAGCAGGGCCTCGTCGATGCCAACGGAGCGGGGACTCGTTGGAGCTATCATTGTTCTCTGCCTCGTCCTCGGTCTCGCCAAATAGCACCTCGCCCGCTTCATCGCCCTCTTTGTAGGCGGCCGCAGCCTCTGCCACCCACATGTGGTACCGCCGGTGCTCGAGGAGGCCCTCGCAGGTGGAGCGGTATGAGTCGAGCAGCGCCTCCTACTCCGCCCGCTCCGCGGCGATCTGCTCCTCCGCCTGCAGGTGCTCCTGGAGGAGATGGTGGTTGTAGGCAGTGTCGGCCCACGCCTCCCGGAATTGCTTCTCATGCTTCTGCCTCACCGTGTCCATGTATTGGGAACGGGCCTCGCCAATGGTCATGGTGCAATGCACTGGCGAGGATGGCGTGGACGAGGGGGTTGGCGCCGGATCGTCGACTAGCATGTTCTCCATTGGGACGTCGTCGTCCTCCAGCTGTCACTAGTATGCCTCTACTTGACTAGCTCGTTGAATCAAAGATGGTTAAGTTTCCAAGCCATAGACATGAGTTGTCATTTGATTAATGGATCACATCATTAGAGAATGATGTGATTGACTTGACCCATTCCGTTAGCTTAGCACTTGATTGTTTTAGTTTACTGCTATTGCTTTTTTCTTTATGACTTATACATGTTCCTATGACTATGAGATTATGCAACTCCCGATTACCGGAGGAACACTTTGTGTGCTACCAAACATCACAACGTAACTGGGTGATTATAAAGGTGCTCTACAGGTGTCTCTGATGGTACTTGTTGAGTTGGCATAGATCGAGATTAGGATTTGTCACTCCGATTGTCGGAGAGGTATCTTTGGGCCCTCTCGGTAATGCACATCACTATAAGCCTTGCAAGCAATGCAACTAATGAGTTAGTTCCGGGATGATGCATTACGAAACGAGTAAAGAGACTTGCCGGTAACGAGATTGAACTAGGTATTGAGATACCGACGATCGAATCTCGGGCAAGTAACATACCGATGACAAAGGGAACAACGTATGTTGTTATGCGGTTTGATCGATAAAGATCTTCGTAGAATATGTAGGAACCAATATGAGCATCCAGGTTCCGCTATTGGTTATTAACCGGAGACGTGTCTTGGTCATGTCTACATAGTTATTGAACCCGTAGGGTCCGCATGCTTAAAGTTTGGTGACGATTGGTATTATGAGTTTATGTGTTTGATGTACCGAAGGTCGTTCAGAGTCCCAGATGAGAGCGGGGACATGACGAGGAGTCTCGAAATGGTCGAGATGTAAAGATCGATATATTGAATGACTATATTCGGACATCGGAAAGGTTCCGAGTGATTCGGGTATTTTTAGGAGTACCGGGGAGTTACGGGAATACGGGGGAAGAAGTATTGGGCCTCATGGGCCAAGTGGTGGAAGAGAGGAGGCAGGACAAGGCAGGGCGCGCGGCCCCCCTAGCCCAAACCGAATTGGACTAGGGGGTGGCCCCCCTTTCCTCCCTCTCCTTCCTTCTCCCTCTCATCCTTCCTTCCCCCTCCTAGTAAGACTAGGAAAGGAGGAATCCTACTCCAACTAGGAGGAGGATTCCTCCTCCCTTTGGCGCACCTAGGGAGGCCGGCCGGCCTCCCCTCCCTCCTTTATATACGTGGTGAGGGGGGCACCCTAGAACACACAAGTTGATCAGTTGATCTTTTGGCCGTGTGCGGTGCCCCCCTCAACCATAATCCACCTCAGTCATACCGTAGCGGTGCTTAGGCGAAGCCCTACGTCGGTAGCATCATCATCATCGTCATCACGCCGTCATGCTGACGGAACTCTCCCTCGAAGCTCTTCTGGATCAGAGTTCGTGGGACGTCTGCGAGCTGAACGTCTGCTGAACTCAGAGGTGACGTATGTTCGGTACTTGGATCAGTCGGATCATGAAGACGTACGACTACATCAACCGCGTTATCATAATGCTTCCGCTTACGGCATATGAGGGTACGTGGACGACACTCTCCCCTCTCGTTTCTATGCACCATGATCTTGCATGTGTGTAGGAATGTTTTTGAAATTACTATGTTTCCCAACAAAACGGCCTTGTGTTCGACCGACCACGGTCGAAACGGGATCTTGTTCACCGGGAGGGGTCTGGCATACCGCAAAACGGAGGAAACGGACCTCCTATGGTCGAAACGGGGTCCTGTTGATTGGGAGGGGTGTGGCGTACCGCAAAACGAAGGAAGTAGACTTGTGTTGGAGAGTTACGGTCAAAATGGGGGTCCTGTTCATCGGGAGGGGTGTGGAGTACCGCAAAACGGGACTCCACGGGATATTGTTCATCTCGACCATCGACCTCCTCCAGCCTCCACGGGCTACTATTCATCCACCATCGACCTCCTCCAGCCTCCACCTATGACTGTTCATCCACGGGCCCTGTTCATCCAGCCTCCACCGCCTACTATTCAACCAGCCCTCTCCACGGGGTCCTGTTCAACCACCCCTCCACGGCTGTTGTTCATCCAGCCCTCCACTGGCTACTGTTCAACTAGCCCTCCATGGGGTCCTGTTCATCCAGCCCTCCACGGGGTCCTATTCATCCACCGCCTCGATCGATCGGGGCACTGTTCATCCAGCGGCAATGTCCTCTACTACCACGGGGTCCTGTTCATCCAACCCCCCACCGGGAACTGTTCATCCAAACCCCCCAACAACGCTCACTGTTCATCAAGAGGCAGCATCGGTCGGCTTCAGTTAGCAGCAGTAGTGAAGGAATCACTCAGGTTCAGTTAACAGCAAAGGATCGACCCATCGCTCGGGTTCAGTAATGCATAGCCTACAGTGCAATCGCTCCGGTTCAGTTAGAGCGCGACGCCTTGCTTGGGTTCAGTCAGAGCGCAATGCCTCGCACACACGCGTGTACGTATGAGAGAAACACACATCGCTCGGCCCCCGACCACCCACTGTAACTGGGAACTCCCCCAATATTTTCCTCGCCCTCGCTTCTACCACGGTTTTCTCCGTCATGGACGGCCCAAAGAATGTCATGCAGCTGCGTCTCCGGCCCGCCCAGCACGAAAAGCCAAGTTTCTGTCATGATTTTTTGTCATATAAGTCGGAGCCCACCACATCTATGATGATACCGGGTTTTGTCACAATTATCATCATCAAAGTGTCATAAGCATGACAGGAAAAAAATTTCATTCGGCCCAAAATGTCACGTATGTGTCTTTTTTTGAGTGATGGCTGGTGCTAGTGGCACTGCGCGCTCGCCGGCTCAAGCTTTGATGGAGTTATTGGAGGCTTTGGCAACTTTGATGGGGGTGGAGGCAAACCCGGACAACCAGGAACATCACAAGGTGGATGTGGCGAAGCTACGAGATGAGATAGCTCAAGCTAAGGAGGAGCTAGCGGCTGAGAACGCTAGGATGGCTATGGAGCGAGCTGCTTTGGAGGCCCAGGCACAACGGATTCAGGCAGACTCTTTCCGGCTCACCTTGGATCAAAACGCCTCAAACGAGGTCATGAGGAGGAGGAACCAGAGTCGTTTACCCCTGGTTTATGATGTGAGAAATCTCTTCAACACGCCTGGTGCAGGTACCAGCGACCCGCCGATGGTGAACCGGGCGGCCGAAGCGCCTGTGACTGGAGCGCCGGTTCAGCCATGCACGATGGATCCGCCTTTCTTGGATGTGACTCCGCCTCAGCACGTGTCGATATCGTTGGCTCATTATTCTAATCCTTTGGATAATATGATTGCCGCAGCGTCACGATTGGCGGCTCTTCCACTTGAAGGCGAGTCTCCAGCTGCAATAGATATGCGGAGGGCCAGCGAGCTTCTTCAGACAGCTGTGGCTCAACTGGCGGCTTATTCTTATAGCCGCGAGCGGATTCATTCAACCCCTCGACCAAGTCAGAGTTATAGCAGGCACATTGACTCACCAGCAGTTTCAAGCAATGAACATTGCCGTAACCAGCCTCGTGGGCATGACCCGGCGCGCGGTGGTGCCAATGCTCAGACCTTGGTGGATCAGGGCAGGGCGCATCGGGAGGCTGAGCTGGCGGCTCAGCTAGCGGCTCAACAACAATCTCCAGTTTATCCATCAGGTGTGACCTCTAGAACCTTGGGTGTGCCATGATTAGTGGCGGCTCTGCGCAACGAGCGTCTGCCCAAAGATTTCAAGGGCCCGTGGAAGGTGCCTAATTACACGGCGGATCAACCCCTTGAGGCTTGGATCGAAAGCTATGAGATGGCCATGGAGATGTTGGATGTCGGCGATGCTGCATGTGCTAAGTATTTCACCATGATGTTGGATGGGCCGGCTCGTACTTGGTTGAAAGGGCTGCCCGCTAATTCCATTAGGTCATGGGCAGAGTTGAAGGCCTGTTTTATCCAGAATTTTAGGACACATGCAAGCAGCCTATGTCAATCCTTGATTTGGACTCTTGTGTCCAAGGTGAGGGCGTGTCAACAACCCATTGGGTGTGTCGGATCTCAGCCGTTATACATTCTTCGGATAGTATTAATGCCGGATTAGCAGTCCTGATGGTGGAAAAGAATTGTCGTTTTCTCCCTCTAAAGCAAAAGCTGGGGCAGCTTAAACGCCACTGTAATGACATGGGGGAGCTAATGGCAGCCCTCGTCCAGTATGCCGATTCTGATAGTACCAAGGACCCCGAGTCTGATGATGAGAAGTCGGGTAAGGGAAAGAAGAGCAGCAATACGAAACGGTAGCAGCATAACCCGGTAGGTTAAGGTGGCAATGGTAAGCGCAAGGCTGATGGCAACTTGGATGTTGTGGCTAACACCAATACATAGAATAATAATCAACGTCACAAGGGAAATCCGCCCCCTCGGTTTGGAGGGCCAAAATTCAACCTTGAGGCGATGATGAATCAGCCCTACCCAAAGCATGGTACACACGAAAAGCCGGCCACTCACCTCTAGAAGGATTGCTTCATTATGAAGGAGTATAGAAATTCCAGTTATTTTTTTAGAACAATCATGAACCGAACGGAGGCTCAGGATCCGGCCCTCATGGTCCTGGTTTTGGTGGTGGCGGTTCAAATTCCGGTTTCCAGGGCCAAGGCAATCAAGGTGGTTTTAATCAATAGTCTGGTCAAGGGAATCAGTAGCAGCAATATGGTTTTCAGAGTAACCCGAAGTAGTTGAATAGTGGACAATACCATGTCTTCACCACGAGTTTATCTAAGTGGGATCAGAAGCTCCATAAAATGGTAGTGAACGCAGTTGAGTCGGCGATTCCCAGTTACTTGCAATGGTCTGAACACCCTATTCTCTGGAGCCGTGAGGATCACCCGCCCTGAGTTGATAATCCAGGTCACTTAGCTCTGGTGGTGGCGCCTCAGGTTGGAGGGTGTAGATTCACAAAGGTACTCATGGATGGGGGCAGCAGCATCAACATTCTTTACTATGAAAAATTTCAATGGATGAGCTTGACTGACAAAGATCTTAGGCCATCAAACACTGTTTTTCATGGCATGGTCCCTGGTAAGTCGGCATATCCAGTGGGCAAGATATCTTTGGAAGTGGCCTTTGGTGATGATCATGATTTCAGATCGGATACGTTGAATTTTGAGGTGGTTAAAATCAAGAGCCCTTAGCATGCTCTGTTTGGGCAACCAGTTTATGCTAAGTTCATGGCAAGGCCTTGTTATGTTTATTTGCAGCTCAAGATGCCGGGTTACAAGGGAACTATTACAGTGTGTGGGAGCCGGAAGATAGCCTTGGAGTGCGAAGAAGGTGATGCTGCTTATGCTGAGTCTGTCTATGCAACAGAGGAATTGAAATTTTATAAAGATAATGCTGACCCGACGGATATGACATCTTTGAAGGAGCCAACCATAGAGCATGACCCCCTGATGAAATTTAAATCGGTTGATGACACTAAGCTAGTTTACTTTGTTCCTGGCAATTCATCCAAACAGTTATCAGTGCTAATCTGAATGAAAAGTAGGAAAGCGCACTCATCGAGTTCATCCGTGAGAACTGGGACATCTTTGCATGGAAACCTTCAGACATGCCAGGTGTACCGAGGGAACTCGCTGAGCATCCAAAGTTTAAAATAGTCAAGCAATTCCTTCGACGTTTTAACGAAGAGAGGTGCAAGGCCATTGGTGAAGAAGTGGCCCGGCTCTTGGCGGCTGGGTTTATTATTGAAGTTTTTCATCCTGAGTGGTTGGCTAACCCCGTGCTGGTACTTAATAAACATGGTACTTGGCGTATGTGTGTGGATTACACAGATTTAAACAAGGCTTGTTCGGCTGATCCTTTTGCTCTCCCCCGTATTGATCAGATCATTGATGCTACGGTGGGTTGTGAGCGTTTGAGCTTTTTGGATGCTTACTCCGGTTATCATCAAATCAAGATGGCAGTAAACGACCAGGAGAAGACAGCTTTCATCACTCCCTTTGGAGCCTTCTGCTATGTGTCAATGCCTTTGGGGCTCAAGAGTGCCCAAGAAACTTACCAGCGTTGTGTGCAAAATTTCCTTCATGATCAGATTAGGCGCAATGTTCATGCTTATGTGGATGATATTGTGGTGAAATCTAGGAAAAAAGAAACCCTGATAGATTATTTGAAAGAGATCTTTGACAATCTTGCTCCGGGTCTGCAATGTGATGCTTAACCCGTCCAAGTGTGTTTTTGGTGTGCCAACAAGCAAGCTCTTGGGCTTTTTGGTTTCTGAACGAGGTATTGAAGCTAACCTGTAGAAAAATAAAGGCTATCAATTCCCTGGCTAAACCGGCATGTATCAATGATGTTCAGCGTCTGGCGGGTTGTATTGCGGCCTTAAGCCGGTTCATAAGCCGGTTAGGTGAAAAGGCTATCCCTCTATACCAGATGATGAAGAAAACAGATTACTTTGTCTGGAGTGAGGCCGCTGATCAGGCGTTTGGAGCCTTGAAAAAACAGTTAGCTGAGCCGCCGATCCTTGCTGCTCCTATTGATAAGGAGCCCTTGTTGTTATATGTGGCTGCAAATAGCCGAGCTGTCAGCGTGGTAATCGTTGTAGAAAGGAAGGAATCAGGCAAAGAGTATCTGGTTCAGCGGCCAATTTATTACATCAGCGAGGTGCTCATTCAGTCCAAGCAGAGGTATCCACATTGGCAGAAGCTGGTATATGGGGTGTTCATGGCCAGTCGCAAGCTCAAGCAGTATTTCCTTGGTCATCTCATCACTGTGGTTAGTTCTGCTTCCTTAGGGGATATCATTCAAAACAGAGAGGCCACAAGTCGGGTCGCCAAGTGGGCCATTGAGCTTGGACCCCATGGTTTGAAATATATGCCTCGCACAGCCATCAACTCTCAAGCACTTGTGGATTTCATCAATGATTGGACAGAACTGCAGATGCCTGAGGAGAAGCCGGATAGCACATATTGGACTATTCACTTTGACGGATCCAGACAGTTAGAAGGCTCAGGGGCTGGAGTTATTTTGACTTCCCCGCGGGGTGATAATTTTTTTATGTTTTAAGGTTGATGTTCCCTTGTACTAACAATGCAGCTGAGTATGAGGCCTTACTCCGTGGTCTTCAGATGGCTAAGGAGTTGAATCTAAGCCGGGTGAGGTGTTTTGGCGACTCAGACTTGGTGGCTCAGCAAGTTTCAGGCACTTGGGATTCTAAGGACCCACTCATGGTGGCTTACCGCCGCGAGGTTGATGCTATTGCTGGTCATTCCAAAGGTTATCAAGTGGAACATGTTGATCGCAGGAAAAATGAGGCGGCTGATGCTTTAAGCCGATTGGGGTCCCAGCGTAAGCCGGTGCCACCTAACATTTTCCTTAATATTATGCATAATCCTTCCGTCAAATTGCCTGCAGAGGAAGATCTTGTTATTCCTAACCAAGAGGCATAATTGGTGGCAGCTCTTCATGCTATTCCGGATTAGACAGTTCCATATTTGTCTTATATGACCCAGGGCGAGTTACCTGAAGATGAAACTTTAGCCGGGCATATAACCCGGAGGTCTAAGTCAATGACTATTGTCAATGGAGAGTTGCATCATCGCAGTGTCACAGGGGCGTTTCAACGTTGTGTTTCTCCTAAAGAAGGTCGTGAGATCCTATGAGAGATTCATGAAGGAGATTGTGGTCATCATGCCGGCTCTAAATCTCTCGTGGCCAAGGCTTTCCGTCATGGGTTTTATTGGCTGACGGCTCATGCTGATGCAGAGGACTTGGTCAGTAAATGTGATGGTTGTCAGAAATTCTCGAGATGAGCTCACGCGCTGGCTCAAGAATTGAGGATGATTCCAATTGCTTGGCCGTTTGCAGTCTGGGGGCTTGATATGCTTGGACCTTTCAAAAGGTCCAAGGATAAAAAGACCCACCTTTTGGTGGCGGTTGACATACAAAGTGGGTTGAAGCAGAGCCGGTTAGTAAATGTGATGTGGCGACATCGGTTCAATTCATCAAAAAGGTGATTTTCCGTTTTGGTTTTCCCCACAGCATTATAACTGATTATGGCACTAGTCTGTCCAAGGGTGCTATGAAAGAGTTCTGTCAATGAGAGCATATTCGACTTGATGTATCATCAATGGCTCACCCCCAGTCCAATGGTCAAGCTGAGAGAGCCAATCAAGAAATTTTGAGAGGTATCAAGCCCCGGCTTATGGTCCCTTTACAGAGGATGTCGGGTTGTTGGGTGGAGGAATTACCCTCGGTGTTATGGAGCATCAATACCACCCCCAACAGATCTACGGGTTACACGCCTTTCTTCATGGTTTACGGAGTAGAGGCGGTTCTCCCTAGTGACATCCGTCACGACTCGCCCCGTGTGGCGGCTTGTGTTGAATCTCATAATGGAAAAGCACGTCGGGATGCTATTGACCTGTTGGATGAGGAGCGTGACCTTGCGCCGGCTCGTTCGGCGATTTACCAGCAAGATCTGCGCCATTATCATAGCCGCTGGGTTAAAACCAGGACCTTTCAAGAAGGCGATTTGGTGCTCCGGCTTATCCAAGATCAAACTTGTCGGATCACGGGTTCCGGTAAACCCTTGAGGTTCGAACACTGGGGTGCGCATGAAGGTTTTCTCCCGATCGATCTATGCCCTGGCTCTCTAAGATCTCGTAGATGAACTCGACAAACTCACACCATAGAAAGACACAAGATTTATACTGGTTCGGGCCACCGTTGTGGCGTAATACCCTACTCCAGTGTGGTGGTGGTGGATTGCCTCTTGGGCTGATGAAGAACAGTTACAAGGGAAGAACCGCCTCCTGAGGTTGAGGTGCTCTTGTGCTTGGTGGACTTGTGATGAGGTCGATCCTCTGTCTTCTTGTCTTTCATTGTCTCACTTCTCCCTCTCTCTCGTGGTGGCTAGTTCTACTTATATAAGCCGTGGTCCTCTCCGCAAATATTGAGCAGGAAGGGATCCAACAACGGCTAATTCGAAAGGGGACAACTAGTATGAGTTATCCGGACAAAAGGTGGTCTTCGCCTACCAAAGGCTCTGGTGATGACGCCGTCTTGGGCTCCATGGTGACCTCCGTCCTGCCGTCCTTCTGGTCTTGGTCTCGTTGCACCGATATGGAAACCTTTGCCTGATGCCTCGGTACTCCGCGCCTGCGCTTGCCCCCTTGACACCAAAGAGGAAACAAGGACACTACGCGCGCTGGTGCCCGCCAAGTCTCGATCGTCATGGGTCACGTCACGAGGACCTCGCGAGGTTTTCCCTGCCTTGATCTCTCCGCCCCTCGCGAGCCTTCCTGGCGAGGCCGCTTCTGGGGAGGTATTGCGTCGTCCGCCTCGCGAGGCTTGGCCCCTCGCGAGGGTCTTGAATGTCTTGTCGATGAATATGGGCCGTACAGACCTGCCAGCCCAGCCACACCATGGGCCGCAGGCAGGCAAGTCTGGGGACCCCCTTTCCCAGGACGCCACAGTAGCCCCCAGGCCCAAGGCGCGCTCGAGCTTGGCTTCAAGGCGTAGCCAAAGGGTCAAGTGTGGAGCACCGCGGGCCCCCAAAGCCTATGGCCTCGGTTGGCACATGGCGGTTGATTGGACGTGGGCGTCTCCGCTTCCCCACGCTGCCTCGGCAACTGCCCGACTAGTCAAGTCCCTGCGACATGCAAGGAAAGCCATCATTACCTGTGATCGCGGGGGTGCTGGTTGGCCTTCTCCTGCTATAAATGGGGAGGGGGTAGAGCCCCCGTCGCCCATGTCTTCCCATTCCACTCGCTCCTTCTTCCTCCACTCCACTGCTAGCAGTGGCTTCAATGGCGCCGATCCGTAAGTTTTCTGCTGAAGAGAAGGGAAAGGTTCCTCTCGATGTGCCGGCGCTGCTCCCGACGAAGAAGAGGTCAATTCACCGCTGCGACGCCACGGAGATGCAGGTGGTGACGAGAACTTGGTGCGAGCGGCCTCCTCCTGGGTATCCACTACCCTTGTACGCCCAAGCCGGGGGCTCGGGAGGAAGAAACAACGGGCATCGACGCGCGCACCGCGGCCAAGGCCGACGCGCCGCGGCGACGAGCCCGTCGCTCCTGGAGTCCACGCCGCGGACTCCTCACGTGAGCTCGTGCTGTGGGCGGCGATGCCCCCAAGCTCCTGGATCCGCTTCCCACGCTTCTTCTCCAACGCGATGCCACCGAGGGGGCCTCTCGAGCTCTGGTTGCAGCATGCTAACTGCGACGCTCCGGCGACCAGAGCAGAGGTTGAAGCAGTCTCCACCGGCTAGATTTTCATGACCCACGGCTGGGGCGAGGTCGCGCGGGTTTGCCATGCGGAGGGCGCCCTCGTGATCCATTTCGAGTACGATGGCGCCTCCACACTGTTCTTCAAGGTCTTCGACGTGGAGGGTTGCCTCTTGGAGTGCTGCCCCGAAGGAGAGCGCCAGGACAAGGCATGCCCCGCTCGGGGCTGCTCCAGCAACAGCGACTCTTGGGAGTCCAGCGGTTCTCCCAAGCTCTACCCCCGAGCTCTCGCCGCGCCTGGAGCAAGGCTTCAACGTCTGGCCGCCGTCGTCGCTGATCTGGATGGGGTTGGCGCCGGCCTCCCGCGGCCCACTGTTGATGATGGCGTCGGCCGCGAGGGTGTGTAGATAGGATTCTCCTAGGTTCGCGTCTTTTGTTCCCTGCGAGGAATCAAGACGTACCCTTTGGGGGTGTGTAAAGGGTTTGCAATGTCTTTGTTGATGTTATCCAAATTATGGAAGCCTTGTTAGCACAAGTCCTGTTTAGGCTCGGCCTTCCCTTTCCAACCTCGCGGCAGCTTGTTGCTCTATGCTGACAGGTCCCGGTCCCCAGGCAAGCTTCAGCCATCGCTGGTATGCCAGGTCGCGTGCCGTGGTCAAGGCCAGGAGGTGAGCAGCGCGAGGTCCAGTAAGATCCTCTAAGGAGCGATGCTCAGAGGTCAAAGTTCCTCAGCTTGTGGCAAGTTCTTATTCTTCATCGCGCGAGACTGATGAAAATGAATACTTGAACGACACTACGGCAGGCCCTACTCCAACTTCCTGATGATATTCTTCAGGGGCGTTAGTCCTCATTTTTCGTCTCTTTTGGTCATTCGATGACAAGGGGGGAGAGTCTTCAAGCGGGTCTATATATGGGCATTTTTTTTGCTAAGTTACAACTCTTGGTCTTTTGAAAACTTTGTTGGATCGAGTTGTAATCTTAACTCCGATGGTGGTCTGATACTTTTTGCTATGTTCTTCTGCATGCTATTTCCTCATGTATGATAATGCATGCATGTTGAATAACATCAGTCACCATATTTCATCATGCATTTCAAATTCTTCATATCATATGTTAAATGCATGTATGAATTACAAGATATAGGGGAGACCTCCAGGATTCTACTCTTCAATGTGCATGGCTTCTCAAAAGTAAATTCCTCACATATGCACATCTTCAGGGGGGGGTTCTTCTATATCTTGCAATCAAATTCCTCAATATCAGTATTTACACTTCATATGTTATCCCCTTTGAAAACTTAACCTATATTGTCACCAATCACCAAAAAGGGGGAGATTGTAAGTGCATCTAGTGCCCCTTAGTGATTTTGGTGTATTGAAGACTTATAGGTTAAGCGACTAATGTGTTTGTGAGTGTACACAAGTCTATGAGGAGTTTGATATTTACAGAAAAAGTCGACCCCTAAAAATGAATGTCTTCAACTAAAGACTTTGGCTTTCTAAAGACTTTGAAAGTGAAGAAATTGGTGTGACCATGAAGACTTGATATTCATGCGAGGAATATGAAGCGTGAAGACTTTTGTTTTCGTTGTTTAATTTTCTCTTTCTTAGTCATAGGAAACACCGTACTGTTAAAGGGGGTAGAGGGAAAACTAAGGAAAAAGTTTCCATGTGATTCTCAACTCAAAATCCTACACCTACCAATCCTTTCGAGTGAAGCCATTGGAAATCTCATACAGTTCGGTCGATTTCTTCAGTGACAGAGACGAAGATCTTCTGTTCTCTGAGGAATTTGTTCTGACTGAGGAGTTAGGAATTTGCCGGTGCGGATTGCCTACAAGTGAGGAACATGATAGCCCTAAGGAATTTGATAGTCAAATTTCCGACCGTTGTTGTGCTATGCACCAGCTGTCCCAAAATATCTACCCACCTAATGGTCATATCATTGAAGGGCATTTATGTCTTATCATGCCGGGCTGCTCCCTAGGCTATAAATAGCCGCCCCCTACAACCACTAGCTGCTCGGCTGCTCCGTGAGAAACTGACACTTGTCATTGAGAGCATCCAATCCTCCGAGGACTTTGAGCGAAAATCATCAAGTGAGGAAAAACCCAAAACCCAAATGATGCGGAGCATCCCAAGGCCATCCCCATGGACCCAACTACATCTCCTACGACACCTCTTGGACCCATGACATGAGCACGTGCAAGAGCTCTTGAAACCGAGGTGACATCTCTCCTCTCATGTTTCCACTTTGATACACATGAGACATGGCTACTACCTCATATGGATACTTTGTGCATGCTCAGGTACCATGGAGAAGCTAAGGAGCAAGGAGAAGAAGAAGAGGAAGATGGACGTGAAGACGACGAAGAAGAAGTGATGAAGAGGAAGCTACACGCTCCGGACGACCGGCCTGGTCCGAACATCCGACGACCTCCAGGCTCCGGACGTCCGGCCCTCTCCGGACGACCGACGCCCCCGCACCCGAGCCAAATCTACGGATTTTCGGATCCCCTCGGACGACCGATGACGCTCGGACGTCCGACCCCGACCGGACATCCGACCGAAGCACACCCTGATACGTCTCCAACGTATCTACTTTTCCAAACACTTTTGCCCTTGTTTTGGACTCTAACTTGCATGATTTGAATGGAACTAACCCGGACTGACGCTGTTTTCAGCAGAATTACCATGGTGTTATTTATGTGCGGAAACAAACATTCTCAGAATGAACTGAAACTTCACGGAGCAACTTCTCAGAAAATATGAAAAATACCTGCAAAAGATGAAGGCCAGGGGGCCCACCACCTCTCCATGATGGTGGGGGGGCGCGCCTGCCCCCCTAGGGCACGCCCCCTACCTCGTGGGCCCCCTATTGCCTCTCCGACTCCAACTCCAACTCCATATATTGTGTTTCGGGGAGAAACAAATTAGAGAGAAGAAATCATCGCGTTTTACGATGCGGAGCCGCCGCCAAGCCCTAAAACCTCTCAGGAGGGCTGATCTGGAGTCCGTTCGAGGCTCCGGATAGGGGAATCCGTCGCCATCGTCATCATCAACCATCCTCCATCACCAATTTCATGATGCTCACTGCCGTGCATGAGTAATTCCATCGTAGGCTTGGTGGACGGTGATGGGTTGGATGGGATCTATCATGTAATCGAGTTAGTTTTGTTAGGGTTTGGTCCCTAGTGTCCACTATGTTCTGAGATTGATGTTGCTATGACTTTGTTATGCTTAATGCTTGTCACTAGGGCCCGAGTGCCATGATTTCAGATCTGAACCTATTATGTTTTCATCAATATATGAGTGTTCTTGATCCTATCTTGCAAGTTTATAGTCACCTATTATGTTTTATGATCCATTAACCCCGAAGTGACAATAATCGGGATACTTACCGGTGTAGTTTGAGGAGTTCATGTATTCACTATGTGTTAATGCTTTGTTCCGGTTCTCTATTAAAAGGAGGCCTTAATATCTCTTAGTTTCCGTAAGGACCCCGCTGCCACGGGAGGGTAGGACAAAAGATGTCATGCAAGTTCTTTTCCATAAGCACGTATGACTATATTCGGAATACATGCCTACATTATATCAATGAACTGGAGCTAGTTCTGTGTCACCCTAGGTTATGACTATTACATGATGAACCACACCAAGCATAATTCTCCGTCATTGATACATTGCCTACGAGCTTTCCATATATTGTTCTTCGCTTATTTACTTTCTCGTTGCTATTGCTATCATCACCACAAAATACCAAAAACATTACTTTTACTACTGTTACCTTTTGTTACCGTTATCACTACTATCATATTACTTTGCTACTAAACACTTTGCTGCAGATATTAAGTTTCCAGGTGTGGTTGAATTGACAACTCAGCTGCTAATACTTGAGAGTATTCTTTGGCTGCCCTTGTGTCGAATCAATAAATTTGGGTTGAATACTTTACCCTCGAAAACTGTTGCGATCCCCTATACTTGTGGGTTATCAAGACTATTTTCTGGCGCCATTGCCGGGGAGCATAGCTCTATTCTTTGAGTCACTTGGGATATATATTTGCTTATCATTATGGAGAACTTGAGAGATCCAAAAACCAAGATCTATCCCTCAACTACGAGGGGAGGTAAGGAACTGCCATCTAGCTCTGCACTTGATTCACCTTCTTTTTGAGTAAGCTTGTGACACCTACACCTGCTTCTACTATTCGTTTTGATATGTCGCATGTTATTGATGATGCCACTTCCGCTATGCATGATACTTATGATGAAACTACCTCTATGTCTGATACTACTATGCCACTTAGTGATTTTCTTGATGAACAACTTGCTAGGGCTAGAGAGATTGAAAATATTGAATCTGATGATACTGATGAAAGTGATGATGAAGAATCACTTGTAATTCCTAAGGGTTATGTTTTTGATCAATAAGCTTCTTTCGCTATTTTAGCTTGCAAAAATAGAAATGAACTCAAAAGGTTATTAGCTAAATGGAGTAAGCAATCTCTAAATGCTAGAATGAAACCTGATCCTGCTTTTGCTACTTCACCTATCTTTGTTACTGATAAGGATTATGAATTCTCTGTTGATCCTGATATAATTACTTTGGTTGAATCTGATCCTTTTCATGGTTATGAATCTGAAACTGTTGTGGCACATCTTACTAAGTTGAATGATATAGCCACCCTGTTCACTAAAGATGAGAGAACTCGTTACTTTTACATCCTTAAAATATTTCCGTTCTCATTAAAGGGTGATGCTAAGATATAGTTTAATTCTCTTGATCCTGGTTGTGTGCGTAGTCCCCAGGATATGATTTATTACTTCTCTGATAAATATTTCCCTGCTCATAAGAAACAAGCTGCTTTAAGGGATATATATAATTTTGTGCAAATTGAAGAAGAGAGTCTCCCACAAGCTTGGGGTAGGCTTCTCCAATTACTTAATGCTTTGCCCGATCATCCTCTTAAGAAAAATGAAATACTTGATATCTTTTATAATGGACTAACCGATGCCTCCAGATATTACCTAGATAGTTGTGCTGGTTCTATTTTCAGGGAAAGAACACCGGATGAAGCTGAAATTCTATTGAATAATATGTTGACAAATGAAAATAATTGGATACCTCCGGAACCAATTCTTGAGCCTATTCCTAAACCAACTCCGAAGAAGAGGGGTATTCTATTTCTTAGTCCTGAAGATATGCAAGAGGCAAAGAAATCTATGAAAGAAAAGGGTATTAAAGCTAAAGATGTTAAGAATTTAACTCCTATTGAAGAAATACATGGTCTTAATTTACCACCTGTTGAAGAAACATATAATCCTAATCCTTCTCCTATTCAAGAAACTCATGGTCTTGATAACCTAACACAGGTAGTAAAGGTAAATTCTATCTATAGATATGATAAAGCTGAAATCCCATTTACTAAATTTGCTAGCCCATGCTTAGATGAGTTTGATAAATTTATTGCTAAGAAAGAAGACTTTAATGCTTATTTTGGTAGACACTTGAAATACAATTCAAATATGCTTGAACACTAGGGTGATTATATGGCTAATGTCAAAGGTGAACTTAAACTTATTAGTAAACATGCTTCTATGGTTACCACTCAAGTAGAACAAGTACTTAAATCTCAAAATGATTTGCTCAATTAATTGAATAGTAAGAATAATGATAATGCTGTTAGAGTGGCTACTAGAACTGGTAGAATGACTCAAGAACCTTTGTATCCTGAAGGCCACCCTAAGAGAATTGAGCAAGATGCTTAGAGAAATAATATAGATGTACCTAGTTCTTCTAAAAAGAAGAAAAAGAAAAATGATAGGACTTTGCATGCTTCTAGTGATCCTATTGTTGAAACACCTAAGAATCCAAATGATATTTCTATTTCTGATGCTGAAACACAATCTGGTAATGAACCTGAAACTAGTAGTAATGTTACTGATAATGTTCATGATAATGCTCAACCTAGTAATGATAATGATGTAGAAATTGAACCTGTTGTTGATCTTGATAACCCACAATCAAAGAATCAATGTTATGATAAGAAAGACTTTGTTGCTAGGAAACATGGTAAAGAAAGAGAGCCTTGGGTTTAGAAACCCATGCCTTTTCCTCCCAAGCCATCCAAGAAAAAGGATGATGAGGATTTTGAGCGCTTTGCTGAAATGATTAGACCTATCTTTTTGCGTATGCGATTAACTGATATGCTCAAAACCAATCCTTATGCTAAGTACATGAAAGATATCATTACAAATAAAAGAAAGATCCGGAAGCTGAAATTTCCACCATGCTTGCTAATTATACTTTTAAGGGTGGAGTACCAAAGAAACTTGGAGATCCCGGTGTACCAACTAGACCATGCTCCATTAAAATAAATTATGTTAAAACTGCTTTATGTGATCTTGGAGCCGGTGTTAGTGTTATGCCTCTCTCTTTATATCGTAGACTTGATTTGAATAAGTTAACACCTACTGAAATATCTTTGCAAATGGCTGATAAATCAACTGCTATACCTGTCGGTATTTGTGAGGATGTGCCTGTTGTAGTTGCAAACGTTACAATTTTAATGGACTTTGTTATTCTTGATATTCCCGAGGACGATAGTATGTCTATTATTCTTGGAAGACCCTTTTTGAATACTGTAGGGGCTGTTATTGATTGCACTAAAGGCAATGTCACTTTTCATGTTAATGGTAATGAGCATACGATACACTTTCCGAGGAAACAACCTCAAGTTCATAGTATCAACTCTATTGGAAAAATTCCATCGATTATATTTGGAGGTTTTGAATTTCCTCTTCCTACTGTCAAGAAGAAATATGATATTCTTATTATTGGGGATGTGCATATCCCCGTTGAGGTAACATAGTGTTATTCGAAATTTCTCCAGTTCCATGTTATTCGGAATGAGTTTTTTAACAAGACTTGATCAACCTTGTTAGTGGATTCCTTTTGATGATCATGAGATGGATGAAACTAGAAGGCATAACCTTGTGTACCCCATTTTTACTTTCTATTATTTATATTAAATAAAATAAAATAAATATTTTTCTATCTGTTATCTGATTATCCATGCAATATAAAAATACCTTGAAAATAAAAGTTCTCCAAATGCCCTGAAATTTAAATATGATTTTTTCTAGAATATTTGAGAATATTTGGCACTGAGAACATAGAGGGGGGTCAACCACCTGCCCACGAGGGTGGAGGGCGCACCCTACCCCCCTAGGCGTGCCCCCTGCCTCGTGGGCCCATGGTGGCCCTCCTCCACTTATTCTTTCACCCATACACTTCCTCTTCCTCCCACAAACACGAATAACCAGCTCAAACCCGAGTCCAAGCTCGTTTTGCTGCCATTTTTGATCTCCTTGCTCAAAGCACCTCTCACAAAACTGCTTGGGGAGATTGTTCCTTGGTATGTGACTCCTCCATTGGTCCAATTAGTTTTTGTTCTAGTGCTTTATTCATTGCAAATTTTTGCTGCTTAGGTGACCCTGTTCTTGAGCTTGCATGTCAAATTTATATGGTCAAAAGTAGTTTTGATGCATGATATAGGCTCTAGGAACTTGTAGGAGTAGTTGCTATCAATATTATTGAGTTTGGTTTACTTTTATTTTGAAGTTACTAAAAAATTTCAGAATTTTTCAGAGGAAGAAATATGCTTAGGAAAATGTTCCAAGGTGGTTCTTCAAGGAAGCAAGGACCCAGGCTTGCAATGCGTGATGCTGATGACGAGCCACCAAGAGACGCTCCAGTGCGTCCGTGTGAATGGCCCTCTGAGAACTTTATGCATGGAGCAGGAATTAAGGAAGAATTCAACGCATATTTGTGTAACGCTGATCTTGTGAGCTTCGAGGAAGAGAAGTGCAGCCAGTATCACAACCTCACCAGTACCTTTGTGAGGAGGTTTGAATTTTCAACTTCGTGTAATTCTCCAACTATCCCGTTTGATCTTTATGATAATTCTTACACTATGGACTTAGAGGATTTTACCACTGCATGCAAACTTCCACAATGGGGTAGTATAAGGGATCCTCGCAAATCTGAATTTAGAGATTTTCTTGCTAGCATAACTGTGGGAGAATCTAGAGATATTACACAAGATACCATAGGGAGCATTCACTTTCCTGCTATACATTATTTTGCTCTCTTCATAGGTAGATGCATCAATGGTAATGATGAGGCATGTCACATGTGTGTCCCCGACCTCAGTATTCTTAGGAGTGCTGTGTTAGGAGACCAATCTTATAACTTGGGAGCCATTGTTGCATGTAGGTTCCATCTTAATATATTTAATGGAGATTTCTTTGGAGGAATTTATGCAACCCGCACAGCTAATTTTCTTGGTGTAGCCATACGCGAAGATGATATTGAATTACCACCTGGTTACCTAGACTTTAATGCTATGGTTCACCACCAGTTTGTTGAGAGGAATGAATCACCTCTCCAGTATCGACTAATCTTTGACAAACGCCGTGCTATCCATATTACTCTCCCTGCTCCTGCCTTCTTTGATTATCAGGCAAGAGGAAGATATACCATTACCAGAGAGGAGGCAGATGAGTACGAGAGGAGAACGGAGGCCGCTCGTCGCCACGCTGCAGCTTAGTAGGCGATAGCCGCTGCATCTTAGTACGACCCCAAGTATTATTATGGATATCCGCCAGGCCAGCCATGGCCATAGACCAACTTAGGCCAAAAGCCTAAGCTTGGGGGAGTACGCATTTCTCACCGACATTACATTTATGTTCACACACTCATTGCTAGATGTCGGTGCTCATACTTTTTCATTGTATCATCCATGCTAGTTTATTTCCTTTTTTATGCTTTCTTCTTGTGTGTTTGATAAACCTTAAGAAAAACCCAAAAAATTAGTTGTAGCTTTTAATCAGTTTAATTTCCATGCTTGTAGTAGTAATTAAAAATAAAACCCAAAAAGATTTCCTGTTCTTCTTTTGCTTGTTGGGAGCTTTCCCGTGTAAATAGTTTTATTTCTTTTCTTTGGGGGTCGCTAGGAGAAGACTATAATTAAATTGTTGAAGTGGCTCTTATATGCATTATTGTTTATCTGACAAAAGAGCCCATATTGCCTTGTCTTCTCCTGTTTATTGAATGCTTGCAGATTCCAGCTTAGTCCAATGCACGTGCACTATTATTATTATTCACACTATTCGGCCGTGCAAGTGAAAGGCAATTATGACGATATATGATGGACTGACTGAGATGAGAAAAGCTGGTATAAACTTGACCTATTTTGTTTTTGTAAATATGATTAGTTCATCGTTCCTGATTCAGCCTATTATGAATAAACATGTTTGCAATGACAACTAGAGATCATAGTTTCTTGTGCCATGCTTGATTAGCTATGAGTTATAATGGTTTACCTTGCGTGCCAACATGCTATTGAGATAGTTATGATGTGGTATGGTAGGGTGGTATCCTCCTCTGAATGATTTAAGTGACTTGACTTGGCACATGTTCACGCATGTAGTTGAAACGGAATCAACATAGCCTTCACGATATTTATGTTCATGGTGGATTATATCCTACTCATGCTTGCATTCGGTGTTGATTAATTTTAATGCATGTTCATGATTGTTGTCGCTCTCTAGCTGGTCGCTTCCCAGTCTTTTGCTAGCCTTCACGTGTACTAAGCGGGAATACTGCTTGTGCATCCAATCCCTTAAACCCCAAAGTTATTCCACATGAGTCCACTATACCTACCTATATACGGTATCTACCTGCCGTTCCAAGTAAATTTGTATGTGCCAAACTTTAAACCTTCAAATAAATATCCTGTTCTGTATGCTCGAATAGCTCATGTATCAACTAGGGCTGTCTGTATCTTCCATGTTAGGCGTGTTATTCTCAAGAGGAGTGGACTCCGCTCCTCACTCACGAAATAAATGGCTGGTCACCGAGACGCCCAGTCCCATGCTTTATGCAAACTAAATCAAAATTACTGCAAACAAAACTCCCCCTGGGACTCTTGTTAGTTGGAGGCACTCTTTGTTTCGAGCAAGCCATGGAGTGATGCTTGTTCGTGGAAGGGGGGGGGTATAAACTTTACCATTCTGTTTGGGAACCGCCTATAATGTGTGTAGCATGGAAGAAATCGCCATCTCTTGGTTGTTATGTTGACAATGAAAGTATACCGCTCAAAATATTATTCACCTCTATTTCAAAACCGAGCTCTGGCACCTCTACAAATCCCTGCTTCCCTCTACGAAGGGCCTATCTATTTACTTTTATGTTGAGTCATCATCTTCTTATTAAAAAGCACCAGCTGGAGAGCACCACTGTCATTTGCATTAATTACTTTTAATTTACATTGAGTATGACTTGACTGGATCTCTTTTACCATGAATTACAATGTCTAGTCAGTCCTTGGTCTTTAAAGGTGTTGTGCATTTATGTTTTGCGGTCTCAGAAAGGGCTAGCGAGATACCACCTTGTTATATCATATTATGATTGTTTTGAGGAAGTGTTGTCATCCGAGATTTATTATTATTGCTCGCTAGTTGATTATGCTATTGATATGAGTAAACTTGAGACCTGGGCGTTATTGTGAATGTGGTTACTTATAATCTTTGCTGAAAACTTGAATGCTGGCTTTACATATTTACAACAACAAGAGCAAACAGAGTTTGTAAAAGTTTTTCTTTATCACTTTCAGTTTGTCAACTGAATTGCTTGAGGACAAATAAAGGTTTAAGCTTGGGGGAGTTGATACGTCTCCAACGTATCTACTTTTCCAAACACTTTTGCCCTTGTTTTGGACTCTAACTTGAATGATTTGAATGGAACTAACCTGGACTGACGCTGTTTTCAGCAGAATTACCATGGTGTTATTTATGTGCAGAAACAAACATTCTCGGAATGAACTGAAACTTCACGGAGCAACTTTTCAGAAAATATGAAAAATACCTGCAAAAATGAAGGCCAGGGGGCCCACCTCCTCTCAACGAGGGTGGGGGGCGTGCCTGCCCCCTATGGCCCGCCCCCTACCTCGTGGGCCCCTATTGCCTCTCCGACTCCAACTCCAACTCCATATATTGTGTTTCTGGGAGAGAAAAATCAGAGAGAAGAAATCATCGCGGTTCACGATACGGAGCCACCGCCAAGCCCTAAAACCTCTTGGGAGGGCTGATCTGGAGTCCGTTCGGGGATTCGGAGAGGGGAATCCGTCGCCATCGTCATCATCAACCATCCTCCGTCACCAATTTCATGATGCTCACCGCCGTGCGTGAGTAATTCCATCGTAGGCTTGCTGGACGGTGATGGGTTGGATGGGATCCATCATGTAATCGAGTTAGTTTTGTTAGGGTTTGATCCCTAGTGTCCACTATGTTCTGAGATTGATGTTGCTATGACTTTGTTATGCTTAATGCTTCTCACTAGGGCCCGAGTGCCATGATTTCACATCTGAACCTATTATATTTTCATCAATATATGAGTGTTCTTGATCCTATCTTGCAAGTATATAGTCACCTATTATGTGTTATGATCCGTTAACCCCGAAGTGACAATAATCGGGATACTTACCGGTGATGACCGTAGTTTGAGGAGTTCATGTATTCACTATGTGTTAATGCTTTGTTCTGGTTCTCTATTAAAAGGAGGCCTTAATATCCCTTAGTTTCCGTAAGGACCCCGCTGCCACGGGAGGGTAGGACTAAAGATGCCATGCAAGTTCTTTTCCATAAGCACGTATCACTATATTCAAAATACATGCCTACATTATATCAATGAACTGGAGCTAGTTCTGTGTCACCCTAGGTGTAACACCCATGATGCGGCTATATCCCCCACGTGTCCGAGCACGACTTAGAGGTATAACCGCATTGTAGGCAATGTTGCAAGCGGGGTAATGAGGGAGTCCTGATCGTGTCCTGGGTAATCTGGTGATGAAATCCATGCCAAGTTTGCCCCACTTCCATTCAGGTATCGGCATAGGCTGAAGTAAACCTGCTGGCTACTGATGTTCTGCCTTAACTCTCTGACATACATCACATACTGCTACATACTCGGCAATATCCTTCTTCATACCGGTCCACCAGAAACGTTCATTCAAATCCAAATACATTTTGTCATCCCGGGGTGAATCGAGTATGGCGAGTCATGAGCCTCCTGTAGTATTAACTTCCTAATCTACGCCTCATTGGGCACATAAATATGATCCTCAAACCATAAAGTTTCGTGCTCATCCTCACGAAAACCTTTGGCCTTTCCTTTGCTCGTCTTCCCCTTTATCTCAGCAATTTCCTTGTCATTCGTCTGGGGTTCTCGAATCTTTCGCAATAACGTAGACTGAACCTCCATTGCTGCAACAAAACCTCTTGGAACTATCTCCAAATGAAGTTCCTTGATATCATCGACTAACTCCTGCGGTAATCCTCCACTTACGAGGATATTGACATAACTCTTGCGGATCAAAGCGTCTACTATGACATTGGCCTTTCTTGGATGATAATGTAGCTTCATATCATAATCCTTTATGAGTTACAACCATCTCCTATGCCTGAGATTCAACTTCTTCTATGCGAAAATATACTTCAAACTCTTGTGATCCATGTATACATCGCAACAGTTTCCAATAAGAAAATGTCTCCAGGTTTTGAGTGCATGCACTACGGCTGCTAACTCCATATCATGCGTGGCATAAATCAACTCATGAGGTCGAAGCTGATGTGAGGCATATGAAACAACTCTTCCATTTTGCATAAGTACACCTCCAAGTCCCAAGTGAGAAGCGTCGCAATAAACTTGGAAATCCTTGCGTATATCCGGAAGGATAAGCACTAGGGCTGTGACCAAACGTTTCTTCAACTCCTGAAAACTGGCCTCACATTCCTCCGTCCATTTGAACTTGGTGTCCTTCTTCAACATTCTGTCATGGGTTTCGCAATCTTGGAAAAAATCTCAATGAACCTGCTGTAGTATCTTGCAAGTCCCAGAAAACTGTGGATCTCCCCAACTGAGGTGGGTGCCAACCACACAGTGACAGACTGAACCTTGGTAGGGTCTACTACTATACCTTCTCTTGATATAACGTCTCCGAGAAATCCAATTTCTTTCAACCAAAACTCACATTTGCTGAACTTGGCATATAGCTGGTGTTTTCTGAGCTTCTCGAGAACTAAGCGCAAATGTTCCTTGTGTTCCTCTTCATTCTTCGAGCACACCAATATTTCATCAATGAACACTACAACAAACTTGTCCAAGAACTCCATGACCACCATATTCATCATAGTCATAAAATAGGCCGGGGCGTTAGTCAATCCAAAATACATGATCGTGTACTCATATAGCCCATACCTTGTGGTAAAGGTTGTCCTAGGTATATCATGTTCTCAGATCTTCAGCTATGGTATCCTGATTGAAGATCGATCTTGGAGAATACTTAGCTCGCTGCAGCTGGTCAAACAAATCATTGATCATCGGTAGTGGGTACTTGTTCTTGATCGTCATTCAATGCCCAATAATCAACAACCATTCTCAAAGATCCATCCTTCTTCTCAACTAAGAGCACTGGCGCTCCCCATGATGATTAACTTGGTCGAATGTAACCTTTCTCCAATAACTCCTTAATCTACTTCTTAATTTCCTCCAGATCATTTGCCAGCATCCGATACGGTCTCTTTGATATAGGTATGGTGCCTGGCAACATCTCTATTAAAAATTCTATGTCTCGATCTGGTGGCATGCCTGGTAATTCCTCTGGAAATACATCCGGGCAATCCTTCAGAACAGGCACTTCTTCCTAAACAACCCCCGAGAGTGAATTTACTTGACTCCTCCTTGGCGCATGCCTAGACACATACTTGATCCTTTTACCCTCTGGGGTGGTGAGGAGAATTGTCTTACTAGCACAATCGATATTTCCTCCATACATCGATTGCCAATCCATGCCTAGTATCACATCAAATCCTTGTGACTCCAGAATTATTAGGTCTGAGGGGAAAAAATGTCTCCCTATGGTCAATGGCATCTGAAAACATCCTCTGCTTGCTATATACTCCGGTCCTGGAGAGCTTACTAACATAGGTGTCTTAAGGGCTTTGGTGGGCAACTTAAACTTATCCACAAATCCCCTTGATATGTATGAATGCAATGCACCAATGTCAAAAAGAACAGTAGCAGTAAATGAATTAATCAAAAACTTACCGATAACTACATTCGGCTGCTCTTCAACTTCCTCCACGTTAACGTGGTTCACCTGTCCTCGGGTGAAAGGGTTGGGCTTCTTCCCAGAACTTCCATTGCCATTTCCATTCTTTGCTTCAGGACACTCGGTTGCGTAGTGTCCAGTCTTCCCACACTTGAAACAAGTAATGTGACTTAGATCCTTCTTGGTGGGTGTAGTGGGGTTGAAACGGTTCTGACCGTTGTTTCCTCCATTCCCATTACCATTTTTGGGGCCACTGTGGTTATGTGAACTTCCTTCATTGTGAGTGTGGCCTCCATGGTAATGATGGTATGTCCTCCCGAGTTCGGGGTAAAACGAGGCTTCTGCTATGCTCCAGAGTTGTACTTCCCCTGTCGATACTTCCTTTTGCGGCTCTCTATCTGCTCCTGCTTGCCTTCAATCATAAGAGCCCTATCTACCAACTCCTGATAGTTAGTGAATGTTGCCACCATCAACTGCATACTCAGGTCGCCATTTAGCCCTTCAATAAACTTCTCCTGCTTTGCGACATCTGTGGCCACATCATCTGGGGCATAGTGAGCTAACTTACTAAACTCGTCTACGTACTGCCCCACGGTATGATTTCCCTGGCATAAGTTGCGAAACTCATGCTTCTTCATGCTCATAGCTCCGGTTGAGACGTGTCATGTGCGGAAAGCTTCCTGAAACTGATCCCAAGTGACATTGGTTATGGGGAAAGTGGCTGTGTAGTTCTCCCACCATGAGGCTGTGGGTCCAACCCATTGATGTGTGGCCAAGCGCACCTTCTCAGCATCTGTGCAACCTGCGGTGGTCAGCTCCCTTCCAATCCTGCGGAGCCAGTCATCAGAAACTATCGGCTTGGTGCTGCTAGAGAACACCAGCGGATTCAACCTCAGAAAACGGGCTAAGTTGTCAACTGGAGGTGGTGGCGGTGGATCATTGTTGTTGTTGTTGTCTTGGTTCTAGACTAGCAACTACATCAAGGCATTCTGCTGTTGGATCAACTACGTGAGCTCCAGTGGGAAGACAAATTCGGGGTCACGTCTCGGAGGCATCTGATAGGTTTAAAGGGTTGAGAATAGAATAGATGAGGTCTAAAGAGAGATCACTACCCATATGCACATGAGACAAACACATTCATTTCACACCACTCAATTCAAACAAGATCATACAATCGATCTAAACTACCGTTACAAAAAGCTCGGACTATTACTATATACATGGTAGAATACTACTAATAATATGGTGGTCGACTAGAAATTTTGATCGGTGGACGAATCCATGATATCTGCTCCAGCTTCGTCTTCATAATCATCATCACTATCAGGGTCGGAGTCGGTGTCGTCGATTATGCTGTAGTCTTTAGGGTGGTTGTCCTCTTCAGGTTCGGGATCTCCCAAGAATACTCCTAGCTTCTTCTTCATGTCTTCATTCTTCTCCAGTAGTACTGTAATTTCTTCTTCATATCCATCATGTGTAGACTTGAGTTCCTCTTCTAGCTCCATGTTCCTGGTCATCACTTTCTTCATGTCTATCATGTTGGCGCACATCTGGTTCTCTTGATGACGAATGTGCTGGTTTAACTCCTGGATGTAGGCTACAATGGATTTATCCCTCCTGGTGCAAATCATCTCACATTGCTCATCTCGGCGTCCACATATCTGGTAGATGGTGTCCTTAAGATCCTTGTGGTATACCTCGCCAATGCGTCCCATGGAGATGTGGGCGGCCATGCTCTTTCCTAGACTCCAGGTTGGTGCATCAAAGGAAAACTCTATGGGCTCAGTAACTAGTGTGAATGTCCTTCCTGGAACATGTACTCGAATTGTCCAGCGCTCTTCTTTAGGTGGAGTGGTGGTGTAGGTCCCGATGAAGCTTGGTATTCTGATCCTCACGTACCTAGTGACTTCCTTCAAATGTCGTCCTAAAGGGGTGTCATCATCCGGTTGAGCAAACTTGTTCCTTGGGTCCGCTATAGAGTAGAAAATAGAGAGGAGTCAGAAATGAGTAGAGAAGAGTATCCTATGGCTTTGTCCTAGTGGTCGCGTCCTACAGTCAATGTGTGCTCTGATACCATCTTGCGACCCGACCTCAAACGGTCAAGTCTCTGTGTTTAAGTGTCATCCCTGGATCGGTATTGCTGACACACACTGTACTCGAGGATTTATAACAGAGTTCAATCACACACTTATTACATTGAATGTCTCAAAAGAGAACTTATTACAATAATATGGCTGAAGGCCATCTAAATAAGATAACAGCGGAAGCTTCGAAGGTAGTAGAGTCCATCCAACTCCACGGCAAAACTGAGTGCATGACAATGACCTAGTGCACCTTACTCTTCGTCTAAAAACTCTACAACATAATATGTTGCAGCCTGTGTAAGTCAGCACATGGAATATGCTGGCAAGATAACACTATAGAGAAATGAACAGATAACAGCTATCACTACATGCATATTTGGCTGGTGGAGGCTCTATGGTTATCATTTGCATAAAGCTAATTTTTCCCTACAACAAAGGAATAAATTTTATTTAACTACGAAGTTTGTTGAAAAGATTGAGAAGGTTACTCCAACTCAATCGCAAAATAATAGTTATAACCCAACAAATTAATTAAGTAAAGTGTTGAGATCAAATCAATAATTCCAGCACCAGATACTCAAGATGTCCATAACCAGGGACACGACTAACCATGATTAGTTTGTACACTCTGCAGAGGTTTGCGCACTTTTCCCCACAAGACTCGATCTCCTCCATTGTATTTCTCGCACTGCATGGTGTTTGAGAGATAGATGACTTAGACACAGTCTTTCCGAAGAGGTCCCCTTAACCGATAGATAGGCCGGTACACCTACAATACCCTACATCTACTAGCCCATCATGGAAAGGATTCCCACAACTTACTCAACTATGCCAGAGCCCGTAATGATGTATGGATGCACACGGAAGTTTCTAGCATGAATAATCTTATGATCCCTTTGAGCCTGGGTGGCAAACCATAGGATGATCACACGGGTACCCCGAGATATCCTAGGACAACACTTGATTGCTCCAGGTGCCCGGAAAACCACTGGGTGCTCCAGGGTGCCCCAACCAATCCACCCAAATGTGTATTAAAGTAGCCACCTTAAGTTTAACCATTAATTAATAATAACTCTCACATCTGTCATGGATCACCCAAAAGCAAACCACGTCTATGAGCATAGCATAGCATAGCAATATAAGCATAACGTAGTAACACCCAGGGGTTCGAATATACAAGGGCAATAGGTTCTACCTCTTCAACTTCTTCCGAAAACCCACATGTTAACAGATCCTACTCATGCAATGTTTGAGGGTTGAAACAAATGCATAAAAACTGGGTATTAAAGGGGTTTGATCAAAGTGTTACTTGCCTTGCTGATGATCTGAAAACCCTAGAGATTCATGGTAGCAAGCCTCGCACTCCGAAAACTCTATCATGAACAAACAATATCATACATAAGCACTCAAGCATAAGATGCATGGGTAAAACTCAAAAGAAAAGATCCAAACTGAAAGTGAAAGTGAAGAGCTTCCATTTGCAAAAAGAATCAATCAAATCGGAGTTACGAAACTCAAACTGCGATCAAAAGAAGTTCGAATTCAAATCTTCTTGAAACCAAATTTTAAATTATCAAAACCATGTTAAAGTTTATTATCTGGACAAAGGGGATCAAGATGAAGATTTTGGCATTGGTTTCACTGGATTTGGATAAACGAGTAAAAAGTAACGAGGGTTTGAAGTTCAGGGACTAATATATGATAAAGTATTCGCAGATAGTTCCCTGGCCAAATAATTAAAAATAAAAGAAAAATCTAACGAACGAACGTTCGTAAACAGAGGCTAATGAACGAACATGTTCTCTATAAGAAACTAACGGGTGAATGTTCGCTAATTAGCGAACCCTAAAAATAAAACCGATCTAATAAAATAAACCAAGATTAGTAAAAAAAGGCCGGGGTTTTCTCGGTTTTATATCGGTTCAGGAAAAAGAAAACCGGCGGCGGCGTTCTCCGGTGAGGCGTCTCCGGCGAGGCGGCGCGGCATGGCAGCATGCAGCGGGGAGCGGCACAGCGGCGGCAGAAGGCCGTGCGGGGTGGTGTGGCGGTGCGGCTCGGAGGCGGCGGCTTCGGCGGCGCGGCGGTGGTGGGTGGCGAGGTGAGGAGAGGGCCGGGGGCGGCTTATAAAGCCCAAGGGGGTGGTGTCTTGGGCGAGGGGCAAGGCGGCGGGGTGGTGGAATCCGGCCCAGACTCGGGCGCGGCGGCGTCGGGCGGGAGGCGGACTCCGGCGTGGCTCGGGGACGAGGCAGTGGCGTGTGGGCTGGCTGGGCCTTCGGCCCACTTCGGTCCGGAGTGATTTTTTTAAATAAATTTCACCGCGGAGGAAAAATCCTCATAAAATATAAAAAAATTCTAAAAATACCAGAAACAATTTTCACCGTCCAAACCTAATATTTAGGACAAGATGAAGATTTTTCTGGCCTAAAATGCAATTTTCAAAAAATGCAAGTTTTTCTGTAATTGAAATAAAATAGCAAATAAAATATGAATAAAATAATAATTTGATTTTAAAATTTCTTCTCCAATATTTCTCTCTTATTGAAGAAGTCATTTTATCTTCCCTCCTTACTTTTTGTTATTGGAAATAATTGGAGAGAAAATATTAAAATCAAATTGATCCTTTCTTCAAATTTGAATTAAATTCAAATATGAAAAAATTGCGAAACCTCCAACTCTCTCCTTGGGTCCTTGAGTTGCTTAAGATTTCTAGGATCAGAACCAAATGCAAATAAAAATATGATATGCATATGATGCCCTATGTATAACATCCAAATTGAAAATTGGGATGCTATAGGGATGCTCATCTAGATTTTGGTGAAACTGCACAAAATGATCTGATGGTCAAAGGGTTGCAAACTTCATTTCTTCGGAAGCTCCAACGTTGTTAGCAAATTAAAGCCTGGTTAGGGTTTACGGTTCATACTACCCACAGTGGGAGTAACATAGGTAGTAACATCACACATATCTAGATAAAGTAGATGATGTGGCAAGCAATAAATGAATAAAGAGAGGAAAGTAGTAACATAGCTAGTTACTGGTAGTATGAGTAACATCACACATATTAAGGCAATATGTGTCTATAGCCTAATAAATGAAGTGTTGCATGTTATCACACATATCTTATTCCCCACTATAGAGGTACTAACATAGACTAGTAACATGGGCATGTTACTAGTCTATGTTACTACCCATTCTGGCTAGTCTCAAGGGCTAGGGACTGCATGGATCGTTTTTTTCTTTAGCTGTATTTGTTCCTAAATAAGTGTCAACTTTAGTAGTAGTACAAAGTTTGCATAAAGTTGAGACACTTATTTTGGAACGGAGGAGTACATATTGGCTATGATCTGTCAATCATGGAGATGCATGTTAGTCTCCTTTGTATTTGATGAAATGTTGCAACGGGCAACCTTGGACGCAAGATACATGAAACAGAAGCTGGAAGCTTCATAGCATTGTACAAATTTATCTAGCTGATAAATTACAGTACGTACTATACTAGTAGTAGTACTATGTAAAGAGTTAGGTGTCGCACGGTGTCCAGAAAATATGGTGATAATGTGAGGTGGGCCATGTAATCACTGAGCCTACGTGTTTTCACTACCCTCGCACTCCTTCGCTGTAAGAATGGAGAAAATTGTAATCTAGTAGTACCTCCTTTCGCCGAAAGCGTGGGAGATCCAGCAGTCCTACCACGTCAGTAATAATGACCAATGAGTCATCAAATCACATAGACCCAGCAGTAAGTTGGACGGACGAAGCAACCATCACTCTTGAACCCGCTTCTCTCTTCAACACAGGCGCCAGTGAGAGGTCGCGTCCGCTCTGCCCGGGCATGAATGCAGCACCAATTCTTTGGAGCGGCGCTGACTGTTTCGGGTAGGAAGCGCGCGGGGGCGATGGAGGGGCTTTGGGTGGGCCAGGCTGGTCAGGAGCGGGCGTGGCAGCGGTCCGCTTGTCCCGGCCGGAAGCTCGGAAGAGGATGCACCGACTCTTGTGGATAAATCGTATACTACACACCATCTCTCTGTAGGAATAGGTCGATGTGTCACTCTCTCTATGACACACATGTTGTTAAACACACACGCACACGCACACACAGGTTCATAGAATAGGAATATTGTGCGAGTTACTTAGGGAGCGTTTGGATCCTTAGCAAGTACTGTTTATAGCCTAGCCGGGAAAGGTTAGGAATTTGGAACTAAGCAATGTAACCAAACGCTTACTCTGCCTTGTCATCTCCCCCGGAAACCCAATGCATGGAGCACAACTACGCGTTGATCAGTCAAGAAATCAAAGTCGGCTTGAGTGCGAGTTAATACGTGGCCCAACATGGTAGCTAAAACGGCATCTCTTAGTTCTTGGTATTAATTGTTGCGTTTAGAGACAGAAATCAGGGCTTTGATTGGAGGAAGGAGCGGTCAAGTTTCTCCTTCTCCTCCAATCTGCTTGCACCTTGGTCCCGCTGCACCTTCTAACGTGACTGATTTACACCTAGACGGAGGGAGTAGTATGAGATACGGTGGCACACTGACTTAGTTCGAATACAAGTGCCCAAAATTGTGTGCATGTTATAATAAGGATTCACTTAAAATAGTACGTGAGCGAAGAGAGGGATCATTTGGACAGTGTTCACGAGCAGTAGTGAGATGTGTGAGGTAAGATACACCGCTGGCACTTTTAATTTTTCTTATTAATTTTTTTGTTTCACCCTCTGACTGGTGGGACCCAACATACTAGGTGGAGAGAGGTAAGGTGACTAAGGCTGCATTATTTTTGTACTACCAACACTGCTTTAAATCCCAAAGGACCTTGCCAACAAAGCCACATGACACGATTATGATTTAAATCCCAATGACTCGCACGCAAAAAAAACATGGCATGCTTGTCACAAGAATGCAGGAATGTATAAAGGTTATTTTCCTCTCGTTGAACATAATGGGAGGTGGTGTAGCTGGTTAGCATGTTCGCTCATCAAACTTGAGGTCTCGGGTTGGATAACTACACTTGAGCATAATTTTGTTTATGTTTGACTTCTTTCTTCTAGCCAATGATAGGTAGGCCCCGCATGACAGAGAGAGAAAGTGATCTAGGGCGGTGCCAGGAGGATTCTTTGACTGGTCAAAATGGATGGATACGGAGCTATATGATCCCGTAGTGACCGTATAATCACCTCATCACGTATACGCTGCAGCCTCGGCGCTTATTTTCTAGGGTTTGCACTCTTCACACTCTCTCTCCAGTATATATATACATGTTGGAGACTCAGCGCTTGTAGTTGCTCTCTTCACACTCTCTCACCCTCTCCAGATCCAAACAAGACTTCGTTGGCCTCTCTCTCTCCCCTCACCGCTGGTCAAAGAGCCGGCAGGATCCGTCTGCCGGGGAGGGAATGAGGCTTAACGCTGTTGCCGTCGGCGAGGGACGGAATCCACCACCGGCGCAGCTGTTCTCTTTAACGCAGCGGCGGTGCAGGAAGGCCTCCGACCCCTTCTTCCTCGTCGTCGTACGTAGTGTGGGCCGAATGGCCTCCGGTCGCCCATCGAACCACACCCCAAGAACCTTACGGTATAATTTACTTATTCCACATGCATTGCTCTAGCTGCATGTGGGCTTTTTCTGCTTCTGCACTCGAATCTAGGTGTTGGATCAAACAGGAAAGTAGTGGGGAAAGTTGTATAGCATGAATCTAGGACGTGGTTCAAAGAGGAAAGGAATGGGGGAAAGTAGTGGGGAAAGTTTTACAGCATGAATCTAGGACGTGGTTCAAAAAGGAAAGGAAGGGGGAAAGTTGTGGGGAAAGTTGTATAGCATGAATCTAAGACATGGTTCAAAGAGGAAAGGAATGCGGGAACGTAGTGGAGAAAGTTGTATAGCATGAATCTATGACGTGATTCAAAGAGGAAAGGAAGGGGGAAAGTACTAGTACATACTGGCTATCTAGCACCTACGTTAGTCGAAAAGGGAAAACAATGACAAACGCAGTATACACATCTGTAACGAACTGATCTTTTTGTTTTGGGGGACAAGGCTGTAGAGTTTGAGCATGACTAGATTTGCTGTGTTCACATAGGGAAAGGTGTCTAAAGATAACAAAACCGGGACCAACACAAATATGCTCCTTGGTTGTTTGTTCTTTGTTGCAACAGACTATGCATCACCCCTTCATACATCCATAGATGCACATGGTGATGGTGCGTCCACTGTCCCGTGCAACTCTTTAGTTGTTGTTAATCTAAGGCCCTATTTGGTTAAAAAGTCCCTAGTCCCTACCTGCTTGGTTCCAAGGACTAAACATGGACTAGAGGTTATTAAATAACATGCTAAAATACCATATTACCCCTAGTAATGAACTAATAGAGACAAGGTGCGATGCGGTGTAGGGGCAACTATTGGAAAAAGTCCCAAAAAGACTCTCCCTTGGGGTGTTCTTTCTTTAGTCCCAAATGCCCACTTTTAGTCCCTAAAAGTCCCTCTTGTTTGGTTTAGATGGGACTGACAAGGACTTTCTTTAGTCCCTACACCAAAAAGTCCCTGTAAACAAACACCCTCTAATAATGCCGCTGGGAAATTGATGCAATGCCATAGTTAAAAGCAAATTACATGTTTAACGAATTTTATTTTTAATATAATCTCTGTTAATATTAATCAATGCCACCATTTGAGAAATGCTACTGTCTTGCTTTCTTTCCCATTTAGATACGTTAGATGCTTCTTTTTGTTGGCTTCTATGTTATCCACCATTATTGACCACTAGTTGTTTCCTTTGCACCTCTGTGTAAACAGGGTTATCTACTTCACCTTGTTGGTATTGTGACCTTTTGTTGCACTACACAAAACACTTTTGTTTTAGGAGTGTTTTGTGCAGTTCAACCAAAATGTCACACCGATAACATTGCTTGATTGCTTGATCTTAGTGGAACTGCACAAGAGGAGATCTTACTTCCTATCTGTGTTGGCAAATTTGGTTCAGATCTTCTTCTTGTGAGTTGTTTGAATTCCATGTCATGAGAGGTCAGTACTAGATTTCTTTCACATGATTGTGCAGTGTGCTTTCATATGTTGTGCTACTTGTAAGGTAATGTTGCTTGATTTTAGTGAATTGCACAAATGGAGACAAGACTTCCAATCTGTATGTGCACCGTAATATCCCATTGAGGTAAGATAAGGATATTTAACAACTGTGGGCCTGTATTTTTCCACTTTCATCAGAAAATTAATGTCGTTGTTTAGTGCTATACTTGTGCTCCCTAATTGACATGCCAAATCTTACATTGAAGGCGAAGCTTGTCTGTTATTGAACCAAGTGATGAAGGGGAATAACAAGCGGAAGAAAAACAAAAATCAACTCCCGGTGCTGTAATGAAGCACTGGAACTGTGATGACACAAGTAATGATATAGTTTTGCATCTTAATTTATTGCTATGGCTGGAACGAGCAATTGTTTTCCCACTGATTTGATGCCACTCTTAATGTAATATGTAGATATATCTACATGTGCAAACAGGGATCTTCTTTGAAGATACCATATATTTTAGTGGAACTGCACAAGAACATGTTGGAAACATTAAACTAATCGAGGAGTATATAGTGAGCATGTCAACCACAGTAGATAACAACAGATGGTTCCGGAGAAGTGCTTGATCTGTATGCTCTACACAATAAGCCTCCTGACAAAGGTTGGTACTCGCCCCATGGATTTCATCCATATGATTGAGCTTTGTCATCTCTATTGATGTTGTGCTACTATTTAGATACTGTCATGAGAAAGTGGTATTGTCCTTGAGAAGTGCTTCATGTGTGTTGTTTTAAATATTTCCTTTCCTTTTTTCCAAGCAAACAAAGATGCTAGCATTTAGTTGTCCTCTTGTCTTTGCACAACAGGATCATCCTCCTATGAAGAAGAATATGGAGTACGTGAAGTGACTAGTTCCGATTATGCCAGGATGAAGCAGCCCTGTCTATCTTCTCATCAGAAGGAGCAGTTGAAGGATGGGTACATTACTCCCCACAATACCAAACTAACTTCAGCTCAGAAGGACTGACATATCTCCATCTTTTTGTTGTGATGCGCAAGTACAATGTTGTTCTAGGATTCTATCCGGTGAGTTAGATTTTTTAAAAGTGTGCTCTACATGGACCATGTAGGTGCCTGTTTAAACTGTCAATTCATAGTACAGTTTGTTTTATAATAATCACATTTTTTGTATTTGTGCAAACAGGGGTGCTCAGCTTGATTTCAATGGGAACTGCACAAAATGTTTATGAATACATCGAATCATTCATTTCCACCACAAGAAAGGAGGTGCCCATATGTTCAAGGTGTTGCAACATATAAGGGCAAAATCATACAAGCTACACGCGAATTTGGTTGATTTTGGTGGAACTGCACAAAAAGAACAGCTGGTTTATTTAGCACGAGGTGCCATGTCAATGTCCAAACTGATGGCAAACCCTGCCCATTCCACAATCGTAGGCATTTGATATTTTGGAATGGGAAAACCTTGTCAAAGTTTGCTCATTGATGTACGCAAAACAACAAGCATTTGACATTTTGGAATGGGAAAACCTTGTCAAAGTTGCTCATTGATGTACGCAAAACAACAAGCATTTGACATTTTGGAATGAGACAACCTTGTCAGATTTTGCTCATTGATGTTAGCAAGAAGACATGCGTTTGATATTTTCGAATGGGACGCCCTTTGCTGTCAGCAGCGTCGATCTATTTTTCTTTATTCTTTAGTTGTGAAGTAAATATTGGCTCTGACATGTGAATCGCTGAGATGCATAATCATCGATTGTTTTCAATGTTCTCTATGAATTGCTAGGCCTGTGTGTTTGATTGCAATGTACAGGAACGCTAAAAAGCTGCTGAAACTCTTTGTACTCCAGTCAAAGTAGAGATACTTTGACTGCAGATAAAACTTGTATGCAGACTAAAAAGGACTAGAGGGAGTACATGTGAAACTGTTGCAAATGAGGTGATCACCGTGGGAATAATGCTAGTATGTTTTGTTTTGCATGTTCATCCAATGCATGTGATACAAGAATTCGAACTAATCGAACTAAATTCATTCATGCATGGTCGCATTTCATATAAACATGCCAGATTTCATTACATTTCTTACATTCTTCAACTAAAAAGGGGTAGAAGCAGCATCCTACTCCAACATATCTCTTGGACTCCACGTCGCCGCCAAGAAGCTAATCGGCTGTCAATGGTCCACCCGCCTAGCTTGGCTTCAATCGGAGGGTAGCAGCGGTGGCCTTACTTGGACCCGAGCGGCGGCGACCTACCGTGTTCTATTCTTCCTCCTTTTCTGTGTGGCGTGGCCTCGTTGGCAGCGGGGCGGGGCCTTGACGGAGCCAACGATGTCCTCTGCCTCATTGCCGGCGGCGCGGCACCTCGGCGCAGTGGGGGAAATCTGCCCCCCCCTCGTTGCCAGCAGGGTGGGGCCTCGGCTGAACCAGCGATGTCCTCTTCCTCATTGTTGGCGGGCGGGGCCTCGACAGAGTAGGGCCTCCGCCTCGGTACCAGCGGGGCGGGACCTCGGTGGATCCGGCGGTGTCCTCGGCCTCGTTGTTGGCGCCGCGGGGCCTCGGCGGAGCAGGGCCTCGTCGATGCCAGCGGAGCGGGGACTCGTTGGAGCTATCATTGTTCTCTGCCTCGTCCTCGGTCTCGCCAAATAGCACCTCGCCCGCTTCATCGCCCTCTTTGTAGGCGGCCGCAGCCTCTGCCACCCACATGTGGTACCGCCGGCGCTCGAGGAGGCCCTCGCAGGCGGAGCGGTATGAGTCGAGCAGCGCCTCCTACTCCGCCCGCTCCGCGGCGATCTGCTCCTCCGCCTGCAGGTGCTCCTGGAGGAGATGGTGGTTGTAGGCAGCGTCGGCCCACGCCTCCCGGAACTGCTTCTCATGCTTCTGCCTCACCGTGTCCATGTATTGGGAACGGGCCTCGCCAATGGTCATGGTGCAATGCACTGGCGAGGATGGCGTGGACGAGGGGGTTGGCACCGGATCGTCAACTAGCATGTTCTCCATTGGGACGTCGTCGTCCTCCAGCTGTCACTAGTATGCCTCTACTTGACTAGCTCGTTGAATCAAAGATGGTTAAGTTTCCAAGCCATAGACATGAGTTGTCATTTGATTAATGGATCACATCATTAGAGAATGATGTGATTGACTTGACCCATTCCGTTAGCTTAGCACTTGATTGTTTTAGTTTACTGCTATTGCTTTTTTCTTTATGACTTATACATGTTCCTATGACTATGAGATTATGCAACTCCCGATTACCGGAGGAACACTTTGTGTGCTACCAAACATCACAACGTAACTGGGTGATTATAAAGGTGCTCTACAGGTGTCTCTGATGGTACTTGTTGAGTTGGCATAGATCGAGATTAGGATTTGTCACTCCGATTGTCGGAGAGGTATCTTTGGGCCCTCTCGGTAATGCACATCACTATAAACCTTGCAAGCAATGCAACTAATGAGTTAGTTCCGGGATGATGCATTACGAAACGAGTAAAGAGACTTGCCGGTAACGAGATTGAACTAGGTATTGAGATACCGACGATCGAATCTCGGGCAAGTAACATACCGATGACAAAGGGAACAACGTATGTTGTTATGCGGTTTGATCGATAAAGATCTTCGTAGAATATGTAGGAACCAATATGAGCATCCAGGTTCCGCTATTGGTTATTAACCGGAGACGTGTCTTGGTCATGTCTACATAGTTATTGAACCCGTAGGGTCCGCATGCTTAAAGTTTGGTGACGATTGGTATTATGAGTTTATGTGTTTGATGTACCGAAGGTCGTTCAGAGTCCCAGATGAGAGCGGGGACATGACGAGGAGTCTCGAAATGGTCGAGATGTAAAGATCGATATATTGAATGACTATATTTGGACATCGGAAAGGTTCCGAGTGATTCGGGTATTTTTAGGAGTACCGGGGAGTTACGGGAATACGGGGGAAGAAGTATTGGGCCTCATGGGCCAAGTGGTGGAAGAGAGGAGGCAGGACAAGGCAGGGCGTGCGGCCCCCCTAGCCCAAACCGAATTGGACTAGGGGGTGGCCCCCCTTTCCTCCCTCTCCTTCCTTCTCCCTCTCATCCTTCCTTCCCCCTCCTAGTAAGACTAGGAAAGGACGAATCCTACTCCAACTAGGAGGAGGATTCCTCCTCCCTTTGGCGCACCTAGGGAGGCCAGCCGGCCTCCCCTCCCTCCTTTATATACGTGGTGAGGGGGGCACCCTAGAACACACAAGTTGATCAGTTGATCTTTTGGCCGTGTGCGGTGCCCCCCTCAACCATAATCCACCTCAGTCATACCGTAGCGGTGCTTAGGCGAAGCCCTACGTCGGTAGCATCATCATCATCGTCATCACGCCATCATGCTGACGGAACTCTCCCTCGAAGCTCTTCTGGATCGGAGTTCGTGGGACGTCTGCGAGCTGAACGTCTGCTGAACTCAGAGGTGCCGTATGTTCGGTACTTGGATCAGTCGGATCATGAAGACGTAGGACTACATCAACCGCGTTATCATAATGCTTCCGCTTACGGCATATGAGGGTACGTGGATGACACTCTCCCCTCTCGTTGCTATGCACCATGATCTTGCATGTGTGTAGGAATGTTTTTGAAATTACTATGTTTCCCAACAAAACGGCCTTGTGTTCGACCGACCACGGTCGAAACGGGATCTTGTTCACCGGGAGGGGTCTGGCATACCGCAAAACGGAGGAAACGGACCTCCTATGGTCGAAACGGGGTCCTGTTGATTGGGAGGGGTGTGGCGTACCGCAAAATGGAGGAAGTAGACTTGTGTTGGAGAGTTACGGTCAAAATGGGGGTCCTGTTCATCGGGAGGGGTGTGGAGTACCGCAAAACGGGACTCCACGGGATATTGTTCATCTCCACCATCGACCTCCTACAGCCTCCACGGGCTACTATTCATCCACCATCGACCTCCTCCAGCCTCCACCTATGACTATTCATCCACGGGCTCCTGTTCATCCAGCCTCCACCGGCTACTGTTCAACCAGCCCTCTCCACGGGGTCCTGTTCAACCACCCCTCCACGGCTGTTGTTCATCCAGCCCTCCACCGGCTACTGTTCAACTAGCCCTCCATGGGGTCCTGTTCATCCAGCCCTCCACGGGGTCCTATTCATCCACCGCCTCGATCGATCGGGCTACTGTTCATCCAGCGGCAACGTCCTCTACTACCACGGGGTCCTGTTCATCCAACCCCCCACCGGGAACTGTTCATCCAAACCCCCCAACAACGCTCACTGTTCATCAAGAGGCAGCATCGGTCGGCTTCAGTTAGCAGCAGTAGCGAAGGAATCACTCGGGTTCAGTTAACAGCAAAGGATCGACCCATCGCTCGGGTTCAGTAATGCATAGCCTACAGTGCAATCGCTCCGGTTCAGTTAGAGCGCGACGCCTTGCTTGGGTTCAGTTAGAGCGCAATGCCTCGCACACACGCGTGTACGTATGAGAGAAACACACATCGCTCGGCCCCCGACCACCCACTGTAACTGGGAACTCCCCCAATATTTTCCTCGCCCTCGCTTCTACCATGGTTTTCTCCGTCATGGACGGCCCAAAGAATGTCATGCAGCTGCGTCTCCGGCCCGCCCAGCACGAAAAGCCCATTTTCTGTCATGATTTTTTGTCATATAAGTAGGAGCCCACCACATCTATGATGATACCGGGTTTTGTCACAATTATCATCATCAAAGTGTCATAAGCATGACAGGAAAAAATTTCATTCGGCCCAAAATGTCACGTATGTGTCTTTTTTTGAGTGATGGCTGGTGCTAGTGGCACTGCGCGCTCGCCGGCTCAAGCTTTGACGGAGTTATTGGAGGCTTTGGCAACTTTGATGGGGGTGGAGGCAAACCCGGACAACCAGGAACATCACAAGGTGGATGTGGCGAAGCTACGAGATGAGGTAGCTCAAGCTAAGGAGGTGCTAGCGGCTGAGAACGCTAGGATGGCTATGGAGCGAGCTGCTTTGGAGGCCCAGGCACAACGGATTCAGGCAGACTCTTTCCGGCTCACCTTGGATCAAAACGCCTCAAACGAGGTCATGAGGAGGAGGCACCAGAGTCGTTTACCCCTGGTTTATGATGCGAGAAATCTCTTCAACACGCCTGGTGCAGGTACCAGCGACCCGCCGATGGTGAACCGGGCGGCCGAAGCGCCTGTGACTGGAGCGCCGGTTCAGCCATGCACGATGGATCCGCCTTTCTTGGATGTGACTCTGCCTCAGCATGTGTCGATATCGTCGGCTCATTATTCTAATCCTTTGGATAATATGATTGCCGCAGCGTCACGATTGGCGGCTCTTCCACTTGAAGGCGAGTCTCCAGCTGCGATAGATATGCGGAGGGCCAGCAAGCTTCTTCAGACAGCTGTGGCTCAACAGTCGGCTTATTCTTATAGCCGCGAGCGGATTCATTCAACCCCTCGACCAAGTCAGAGTTATAGCAGGCACATTGACTCACCAGCAGTTTCAAGCAATGAACATTGCCGTAACCAGCCTCATGGGCATGACCCGGCGCGCGGTGGTGCCAATGCTCAGACCTTGGTGGATCAGGGCAGGGCGCATCGGGAGGCTGAGCTGGCGGCTCAGCTAGCGACTCAACAGCAATCTCCGGTTTATCCATCAGGTGTGACCTCTAGAACCTTGGGTGTGCCATGATTAGTGGCGGCTCTGCGCAACGAGCGTCTGCCCAAAGATTTCAAGGGCCCGTGGAAGGTGCCTAATTACACGGCGGATCAACCCCTTGAGGCTTGGATCAAAAGCTATGAGATGGCCATGGAGATGTTGGATGTCGGCGATGCTGCATGTGCTAAGTATTTCACCATGATGTTGGATGGGCCGGCTCGTACTTGGTTGAAAGGGCTGCCTGCTAATTCCATTAGGTCATGGGCAGAGTTGAAGGCCTGTTTTATCCAGAATTTTAGGACACATGCAAGCAGCCTATGTCAATCCTTGATTTGGACTCTTGTGTCCAAGGTGAGGGCGTGTCAACAACCCATTGGGTGTGTCGGATCTCAGCCGTTATACATTCTTCGGATAGTATTAATGCCGGATTAGCAGTCCTGATGGTGGAAAAGAATTGTCGTTTTCTCCCTCTAAAGCAAAAGCTGGGGCAGCTTAAACGCCACTGTAATGACATGGGGGAGCTAATGGCAGCCCTCGTCCAGTATGCCGATTCTGATAGTACCAAGGACCCCGAGTCTGATGATGAGAAGTCAGGTAAGGGAAAGAAGAGCAGCAATACGAAAGGGTAGCAGCATAACCCGGTAGGTTAAGGTGGCAATGGTAAGCGCAAGGCTGATGGCAACTTGGATGTTGTGGCTAACACCAATACATAGAATAATAATCAACGTCGCAAGGGAAATCCGCCCACTCGGTTTGGAGGGCCAAAATTCAACCTTGAGGCGATGATGAATCAGCCCTACCCAAAGCATGGTACACACGAAAAGCCGGCCACTCACCTCTAGAAGGATTGCTTCATTATGAAGGAGTATAGAAATTCCATTTATTTTTTTAGAACAATCATGAACCGAACGGCGGCTCAGGATCCGGCCCTCATGGACCTGGTTTTGGTGGTGGCGGTTCAAATTCCGGTTTCCAGGGCCAAGGCAATCAAGGTGGTTTTAATCAATAGTCTGGTCAAGGGAATCAATAGCAGCAATATGGTTTTCAGAGTAACCCGAAGCAGTTGAATAGTGGACAATACCATGTCTTCACCACGAGTTTATCTAAGTGGGATCAGAAGCTCCATAAAATGGTAGTGAATGCAGTTGAGTCGGTGATTCCCAGTTACTTGCAATGGTCTGAACACCCTATTCTCTGGAGCCGTGAGGATCACCCGCCCTGAGTTAATAATCCAGGTCACTTAGCTCTAGTGGTGGCGCCTCAGGTTGGAGGGTGTAGATTCACAAAGGTACTCATGGATGGGGGCAGCAACATCAACATTCTTTACTATGAAACATTTCAATGGATGAGCTTGACTGACAAAGATCTTAGGCCATCAAACACTGTTTTTCATGGCATGGTCCCTGGTAAGTCGGCATATCCAGTGGGCAAGATATCTTTGGAAGTGGCCTTTGGTGATGATCAAGATTCCAGATCAGATACGTTGAATTTTGAGGTGGTTAAAATCAAGAGCCCTTATCATGCTCTGTTTGGGCGACCGGTTTATGCTAAGTTCATGGCAAGGCCTTGTTATGTTTATTTGCAGCTCAAGATGCCGGGTTACAAGGGAACTATTACAGTGCGTGGGAGCCGGAAGATAGCCTTGGAGTGCGAAGAAGGTGATGCTGCTTATGCTGAGTCTGTCTATGCAACAGAGGAATTGAAATTTTATAAAGATAATGTTGACCCGACGGATATGACATCTTTGAAGGAGCCAACCATAGAGCATGACCCCCTGATGAAATTTAAATCGGCTGATGACACTAAGCTAGTTTACTTTGTTCCTGGCGATTCATCCAAACAGTTATCAGTGCTAATCTGAATGACAAGTAGGAAAGCGCACTCATCGAGTTCATCCGTGAGAACTGGGACATCTTTGCATGGAAACCTTCAGACATGCCAGGTGTACCGAGGGAACTCGCTGAGCATCCAAAGTTTAAAATAGTCAAGAAATTCCTTCGACGTTTTAACGAAGAGAGGTGCAAGGCCATTGGTGAAGAAGTGGCCCGGCTCTTGGCGGCTGGGTTTATTATTGAAGTTTTTCATCCTGAGTGGTTGGCTAACCCCGTGCTGGTACTTAATAAACATGGTACTTGGCGTATGTGTGTGGATTACACAGATTTAAACAAGGCTTGTTCGGCTGATCCTTTTGCTCTCCCCCGTATTGATCAGATCATTGATGCTACGGTGGGTTGTGAGCGTTTGAGCTTTTTGGATGCTTACTCCGGTTATCATCAAATCAAGATGGCAGTAAACGACCAGGAGAAGACAGCTTTCATCACTCCCTTTGGAGCCTTCTGCTATGTGTCAATGCCTTTGGGGCTCAAGAGTGCCCAAGAAACTTACCAGCGTTGTGTGCAAAATTGCCTTCATGATCAGATTAGGCGCAATGTTCATGCTTATGTGGATGATATTGTGGTGAAATCTAGGAAAAAAGAAACCCTGATAGATGATTTGAAAGAGATCTTTGACAATCTTGCTCCGGGTCTACAATGTGATGCTTAACCCGTCCAAGTGTGTTTTTGGTGTGCCAACAAGCAAGCTCTTGGGCTTTTTCGTTTCTGAACGGGGTATTGAAGCTAACCTGGAGAAAAATAAAGGCTATCACTTCCCTGGCTAAACCGGCATGTATCAATGATGTTCAGCGTCTGGCGGATTGTATTGCGGCCTTAAGCCGGTTCATAAGCCGGTTAGGTGAAAAGGCTATCCCTCTATACCAGATGATGAAGAAAACAGATTACTTTGTCTGGAGTGAGGCCGATGATCAGGCGTTTGGAGCCTTGAAAAAACAGTTAGCTGAGCCGCCGATCCTTGCTGCTCCTATTGATAAGGAGCCCTTGTTGTTATATGTGGCTGCAAATAGCCGAGCTGTCAGCGTGGTAATCGTTGTAGAAAGGAAGGAATCAGGCAAAGAGTATCTGGTTCAGCGGCCAATTTATTACATCAGCGAGGTGCTCATTCAGTCCAAGTAGAGGTATCCACATTGGCAGAAGCTGGTATATGGGGTGTTCATGGCCAGTCGCAAGCTCAAGCAGTATTTCCTTGGTCATCTCATCACTGTGGTTAGTTCTGCTTCCTTAGGGGATATCATTCAAAACAGAGAGGCCACAAGTCGGGTAGCCAAGTGGGCCATTGAGCTTGGACCCCATGGTTTGAAATATATGCCTCGCACAGCCATCAACTCTCAAGCACTTGTGGATTTCATCAATGATTGAAGTATGAGGCCTTACTCCATGGTCTTCAGATGGCTAAGGAGTTGAATCTAAGCCGGGTGAGGTGTTTTGGCGACTCAGACTTGGTGGCTCAGCAAGTTTCAGGCACTTGGGATTCTAAGGACCCACTCATGGTGGCTTACCGCCGCGAGGTTGATGCTATTGCTGGTCATTCCAAAGGTTATCAAGTGGAACATGTTGATTGCAGGAAAAATGAGGCGGCTGATGCTTTAAGCCGATTGGGGTCCCAGCGTAAGCCGGTGCCACCTAACATTTTCCTTAATATTATGCATAATCCTTCCGTCAAATTGCCTGCAGAGGAAGATCTTGTTATTCCTAACCAAGAGGCATAATTGGTGGCACCTCTTCATGCTATTCCGGATTAGACAGTTCCATATTTGTCTTATATGACCCAGGGCGAGTTACCTGAAGATGAAACTTTAGCCTGGCATATAACCCGGAGGTCTAAGTCAATGACTATTGTCAATGGAGAGTTGCATCATCGCAGTGTCACAGGGGCGTTTCAACGTTGTGTTTCTCCTAAAGAAGGTCGTGAGATCCTACGAGAGATTCACGAAGGAGATTGTGGTCATCATGCCGGCTCTAAATCTCTCGTGGCCAAGGCTTTCCGTCATGGGTTTTATTGGCTGACGGCTCATGCTGATGCAGAGGACTTGGTCAGTAAATGTGATGGTTGTCAGAAATTCTCGATATGAGCTCACGCGCTGGCTCAAGAATTGAGGATGATTCCAATTGCTTGGCTGTTTGCAGTCTGGGGGCTTGATATGCTTGGACCTTTCAAAAGGTCCAAGGATAAAAAGACCCACCTTTTGGTGGCGGTTGACATACAAAGTGGGTTGAAGCAGAGCCGGTTAGTAAATGTGACGTGGCGACATCGGCTCAATTCATCAAATAGGTGATTTTCCGTTTTGGTTTTCCCCACAGCATTATAACTGATAATGGCACTAGTCTGTCCAAGGGTGCTATGAAAGAGTTCTGTCAATGAGAGCATATTCGACTTGATGTATCATCAATGGCTCACCCCCAGTCCAATGGTCAAGCTGAGAGAGCCAATCAAGAAATTTTGAGAGGTATCAAGCCCCGGCTTATGGTCCCTTTACAGAGGATGTCGGGTTGTTGGGTGGAGGAATTACCCTCGGTGTTATGGAGCATCAATACCACCCCCAACAGATCTACGGGTTACACGCCTTTCTTCATGGTTTACGGAGTAGAGGCGGTTCTCCCTAGTGACATCCGTCACGACTCGCCCCGTGTGGCGGCTTGTGTTGAAGCTCATAATGGAAAAGCACGTCGAGATGCTATTGACCTGTTGGATGAGGAGCGTGACCTTGCGCCGGCTCGTTCGGCGATTTACCAGCAAGATCTGCGCCATTATCATAGCTGCTGGGTTAAAACCAGGACCTTTCAAGAAGGCGATTTGGTGCTCCGGCTTATCCAAGATCAAACTTGTCGGATCACGGGTTCCGGTAAACCCTTGAGGTTCGAACACTGGGGTGCGCGTGAAGGTTTTCTCCCGATCGATCTATGCCCTGGCTCTCTAAGATCTCGTAGATGTACTCGACAAACTCACACCATAGAAAGACTCAAGATTTATACTGGTTCGGGCCACCGTTGTGGTGTAATACCCTACTCCAGTGTGGTGGTGGTGGATTGCCTCTTGGGCTGATGAAGAACAGTTACAAGGGAAGAACCGCCTCCTGAGGTTGAGGTGCTCTTGTGCTTGGTGGACTTGTGATGAGGTCGATCCTCTGTCTTCTTGTCTCTCATTGTCTCGCTTCTCCCTCTCTCTCGTGGTGGCTAGTTCTACTTATATAGGCCATGGTCCTCTCCGCAAATATTGAGCAGGAAGGGATCCAACAACGGCTAATTCGAAAGGGGACAGCTAGTATGAGTTATCCGAACAAAAGGTGGTCTTCGCCTACCAAAGGCTCTGGTGATGACGCCGTCTTGGGCTCCATGGTGACCTCCGTCCTGCCGTCCTTCTGGTCTTGGTCTCGTTGCACCGATATGGAAACCTTTGCCTGATGCCTCGGTACTCCGCGCCTGTGCTTGCCCCCTTGACACCAAAGAGGAAACAAGGACACTACGCGCGCTGGTGCTCGCCTGGTCTCGATCGTCATGGCTCACGTCACGAGGACCTCGCGAGGTTTTCCCTGCCTTGATCTCTCCGCCCCTCGCGAGCCTTCCTGGCGAGGCCGCTTCTGAGGAGGTATTGCGTCGTCCGCCTCGCGAGGCTTGGCCCCTCGCGAGGGTCTTGAATGTCTTGTCGATGAATATGGGCCGTACAGACCTGCCAGCCCAGCCACACCATGGGCCGCAGGCAGGCAAGTCTGGGGACCCCCGTTCCCAGGACACCACAGTAGCCCCCAGGCCCAAGGCGCGCTCGATCTTGGCTTCAAGGTGAAGCCAAAGGGTCATGTGTGGAGCACCGCGGGCCCCCAAAGCCTATGGCCTCGGTTGGCACATGGCGGTTGATTGGACGTCGGCGTCTCCGCTTCCCCACGCTGCCTCGGCAACTGCCCGACTAGTCAAGTCCCTGCGACATGCAAGGAAAGCCATCATTACCTGTGATCACGGGGGTGCTGGTTGGCCTTCTCCTGCTATAAATGGGGAGGGGGTAGAGCCCCCGTCGCCCATGTCTTCCCATTCCACTCGCTCCTTCTTCCTCCACTCCACTGCCAGCAGTGGCTTCAATGGCGCCGATCCGTAAGTTTTCTGCTGAAGAGAAGGGAAAGGTTCCTCTCGATGTGCCGGCGCTGCTCCCGCCGAAGAAGAGGTTAATTCACCGCTGTGACGCCACGGAGATGCAGGTGGTGACGAGAACTTGGTGCGAGCGGCCTCCTCCTGGGTATCCACTGCCCTTGTACGCCCAAGCCGGGGGCTCGGGAGGAAGAAGCAACGGGCATCGACGCGCGCACCGCGGCCAAGGCCGACGCGCCGCGGCGACGAGCCCGTCGCTCCTGGAGTCCACGCCGCGGACTCCTCACGTGAGCTCGTGCTGTGGGCGGCGATGCCCCCAAGCTCCTGGATCCGCTTCCCACGCTTCTTCTCCAACGCGATGCCACCGAGGGGGCCTCTCGAGCTCTGGTTGCAGCATGCTAACTGCGATGCTCCGGCGACCGGAGCAGAGGTTGAAGCAGTCTCCACCGGCTAGATTTTCATGACCCACAGCTGGGGCGAGGTCGCGCGGGTTTGCCATGCGGAGGCCGCCCTCGCGATCCATTTCGAGTACGATGGCGCCTCCACACTGTTCTTCAAGGTCTTCGACGTGGAGGGTCGCCTCTTGGAGTGCTGCCCCGAAGGAGAGCGCCAGGACAAGGCACGCCCCACTCGGGGCTGCTCCAGCAACAGCGACTCTTGGGAGTCCAGCGGTTCTCCCAAGCTCTACCCCCGAGCTCTCGCCGTGCCTAGAGCAAGGCTTCAACGTCTGGCCGCCGTCGTCGCTGATCTGGATGGGGTTGGCGCCGGCCTCCCGCGGCCCACTATTGATGATGGCGTCGGCCGCGAGGGTGTGTAGATAGGATTCTCCTAGGTTCGCGTCTTTTGTTCCCTGCGAGGAATCAAGACGTACCCTTTGGGGGTGTGTAAAGGGTTTGCAATGTCTTTGTTGATGTTATCCCAATTATGGAAGCCTTGTTATCACAAGTCCTGTTTAGGCTCGGCCTTCCCTTTCCAACCTCGCGGCAGCTTGTTGCTCTATGCTGACAGGTCCCGGTCCCCAGGGAAGCTTCAGCCATCGCTGGTATGCCAGGTCGCGTGCCGTGGTCAAGGCCAGGAGGTGAGCAGCGCGAGGTCCAGTAAGATCCTCTAAGGAGCGATGCTCAGAGGTCAAAGTTCCTCAGCTTGTGGCAAGTTCTTATTCTTCATCGCGCGAGACTGATGAAAATGAATACTTGAACGACACTACGGCAGGCCCTACTCCAACTTCCTGATGATATTCTTCAGGGGCGTTAGTCCTCATTTTTCGTCTCTTTTGGTCATTCGATGACAAGGGGGAGAGTCTTCAAGCGGGTCTATATATGGGCATTTTTTTTGCTAAGTTACAACTCTCGGTCTTTTGAAAACTTTGTTGGATCGAGTTGTAATCTTAACTCCGATGGTGGTCTGATACTTTTTGCTATGTTCTTCTGCATGCTATTTCCTCATGTATGATAATGCATGCATGTTGAATAACATCAGTCACCATATTTCATCATGCATTTCAAATTCTTCATATCATATGTTAAATGCATGTATGAATTACAAGATATAGGGGAGTCCTCCAGGATTCTACTCTTCAATGTGCATGGCTTCTCAAAAGTAAATTCCTCACATATGCACATCTTCAGGGGGGGGGGGGTTCTTCTATATCTTGCAATCAAATTCCTCAATATCAGTATTTACACTTCATATGTTATCCCCTTTGAAAACTTAACCTATATTGTCACCAATCACCAAAAAGGGGGAGATTGTAAGTGCATCTAGTGCCCCTTAGTGATTTTGGTGTATTGAAGACTTATAGGTTAAGCGACTAATGTGTTTGTGAGTGTACACAAGTCTATGAGGAGTTTGATATTTACAGAAAAAGTCGACCCCTAAAAATGAATGTCTTCAACTAAAGACTTTGGCTTTCTAAAGACTTTGAAAGTGAAGAAATTGGTGTGACCATGAAGACTTGATATTCATGCGAGGAATATGAAGCGTGAAGACTTTTGTTTTCGTTGTTTAATTTTCTCTTTCTTAGTCATAGGAAACACCGTACTGTTAAAGGGGGTAGAGGGAAAACTAAGGAAAAAGTTTCCATGTGATTCTCAACTCAAAATCCTACACCTACCAATCCTTTCGAGTGAAGCCATTGGAAATCTCATACAGTTCGGTCGATTTCTTCAGTGACAGAGACGAAGATCTTCTGTTCTCTGAGGAATTTGTTCTGACTGAGGAGTTAGGAATTTGCCAGTGCGGATTGCCTACAAGTGAGGAACATGATAGCCCTAAGGAATTTGATAGTCAAATTTCCGACCGTTGTTGTGCTATGCACCAGCTGTCCCAAAATATCTACCCACCTAATGGTCATATCATTGAAGGGCATTTATGTCTTATCATGCCGGGCTGCTCCCTAGGCTATAAATAGCCTCCCCCTACAACCACTAGCTGCTCGGCTGCTCCGCGAGAAACTGACACTTGTCATTGAGAGCATCCAATCCTCCGAGGACTTTGAGCGAAAATCATCAAGTGAGGAAAAACCCAAAACCCAAATGATGCGGAGCATCCCAAGGCCATCCCCATGGACCCAACTACATCTCCTACGACACCTCTTGGACCCATGACACGAGCACGTGCAAGAGCTCTTGAAACCGAGGTGACATCTCTCCTCTCATGTTTCCACTTTGATACACATGAGACATGGCTACTACCTCATACGGATACTTTGTGCATGCTCAGGTACCATGGAGAAGCTAAGGAGCAAGGAGAAGAAGAAGAGGAAGATGGACGTGAAGACGGAGAAGAAGAAGTGATGAAGAGGAAGCTACACGCTCCGGACGACCGGCCTGGACCGAACATTCGACAACCTCCAGGCTCCGGACGTCCGGCCCTCTCCGGACGACCGACGCCCCCGCACCCGAGCCAAATCTACGGATTTCCGGATCCCCTCGGACGACCGATGACGCTCGGACGTCCGACCCCGACCGGACATCCGACCGAAGCACACCCTGATACGTCTCCAACGTATCTACTTTTCCAAACACTTTTGCCCTTGTTTTGGACTCTAACTTGCATGATTTGAATGGAACTAACACGGACTGACGCTGTTTTCAGCAGAATTACCATGGTGTTATTTATGTGCGGAAACAAACATTCTCGGAATGACCTGAAACTTCACGGAGCAACTTCTCAGAAAATATGAAAAATACCTGCAAAAGATGAAGGCCAGGGGGCCCACCACCTCTCCATGAGGGTGGGGGGCGCGCTTGCCCCCCTAGGGCACGCCCCCTACCTCGTGGGCCCCCTATTGCCTCTCCGACTCCAACTCCAACTCCATATATTGTGTTTCGGGGAGAAACAAATTAGAGAGAAGAAATCATCGCGTTTTACGATGCGGAGCCGCCGCCAAGCCCTAAAACCTCTCAGGAGGGCTGATCTGGAGTCCGTTCGGGGCTCCGGATAGGGGAATTCGTCGCCATCGTCATCATCAACCATCCTCCATCACCAATTTCATGATGCTCACTGCCGTGCATGAGTAATTCCATCGTAGGCTTGGTGGACGGTGATGGGTTGGATGGGATCTATCATGTAATCGAGTTAGTTTTGTTAGGGTTTGGTCCCTAGTGTCCACTATGTTCTGAGATTGATGTTGCTATGACTTTGTTATGCTTAATGCTTGTCACTAGGGCCCGAGTGCCATGATTTCAGATCTGAACCTATTATGTTTTCATCAATATATGAGTGTTCTTGATCCTATCTTGCAAGTTTATAGTCACCTATTATGTTTTATGATCCATTAACCCCGAAGTGACAATAATCGGGATACTTACCGGTGATGACCGTAGTTTGAGGAGTTCATGTATTCACTATGTGTTAATGCTTTGTTCCGGTTCTCTATTAAAAGGAGGCCTTAATATCCCTTAGTTTCCGTAAGGACCCCGCTGCCACGGGAGGGTAGGACAAAAGATGTCATGCAAGTTCTTTTCCATAAGCACGTATGACTATATTCGGAATACATGCCTACATTATATCAATGAACTAGAGCTAGTTCTGTGTCACCCTAGGTTATGACTGTTACATGATGAACCGCATCAAGCATAATTCTCCGTCATTGATACATTGCCTACGAGCTTTCCATATATTGTTCTTCGCTTATTTACTTTCTCGTTGCTATTGCTATCATCACTACAAAATACCAAAAACATTACTTTTACTAATGTTACCTTTTGTTACCGTTATCACTACTATCATATTAGTTTGCTACTAAACACTTTGCTGCAGATATTAAGTTTCCAGGTGTGGTTGAATTGACAACTCAGCTGCTAATACTTGAGAGTATTCTTTGGCTCCCCTTGTGTCGAATCAATAAATTTGAGTTGAATACTTTACCCTCGAAAACTGTTGCGATCCCCTATACTTGTGGGTTATCAAGACTATTTTCTGGCGCCATTGCCGGGGAGCATAGCTCTATTCTTTGAGTCACTTGGGATATATATCTGCTTATCATTATGGAGAACTTGAGAGATCCAAAAACCAAGATCTATCCCTCAACTACGAGGGGAGGTAAGGAACTGCCATCTAGCTCTGCACTTGATTCACCTTCTGTTTTGAGTAAGCTTGCGACACCTACACCTGCTTCTACTATTCGTTTTGATATGTCGCATGTTATTGATGATGCCACTTCCGCTATGCATGATACTTATGATGAAACTACCTCTATGTCTGATACTACTATGCCACTTAGTGATTTTCTTGATGAACAACTTGCTAGGGCTAGAGAGATTGAAAATATTGAATCTGATGATACTGATGAAAGTGATGATGAAGAATCACTTGTAATTCCTAAGGGTTATGTTTTTGATCAATAAGCTTCTTTCGCTATTTTAGCTTGCAAAAATAGAAATGAACTCAAAAGGTTATTAGCTAAATGGAGTAAGCAATCTCTAAATGCTATAATGAAACCTGATCCTGCTTTTGCTACTTCACCTATCTTTGTTACTGATAAGGATTATGAATTCTCTGTTGATCCTGATATAATTACTTTGGTTGAATCTGATCCTTTTCATGGTTATGAATCTGAAACTGTTGTGGCAGATCTTACTAAGTTGAATGATATAGCCACCCTGTTCACTAAAGATGAGAGAACTCGTTACTTTTACATCCTTAAAATATTTCCGTTCTCATTAAAGGGTGATGCTAAGATATAGTTTAATTCTCTTGATCCTGGTTGTGTGCGTAGTCCCCAGGATATGATTTATTACTTCTCTGATAAATATTTCCCTGCTCATAAAAAACAAGCTGCTTTAAGGGATATATATAATTTTGTGCAAATTGAAGAAGAGAGTCTCCCACAAGCTTGGGGTAGGCTTCTCCAATTACTTAATGCTTTGCCCGATCATCCTCTTAAGAAAAATGAAATACTTGATATCTTTTATAATGGACTAACCGATGCCTCCAGATATTACCTAGATAGTTGTGCTGGTTCTATTTTCAGGGAAAGAACACCGGATGAAGCTGAAATTCTATTGAATAATATGTTGACAAATGAAAATAATTGGATACCTCCGGAACCAATTCTTGAGCCTATTCCTAAACCAACTCCGAAGAAGAGGGGTATTCTATTTCTTAGTCCTGAAGATATGCAAGAGGCAAAGAAATCTATGAAAGAAAAGGGTATTAAAGCTAAAGATGTTAAGAATTTAACTCCTATTGAAGAAATACATGGTCTTAATTTACCACCTGTTGAAGAAACATATAATCCTAATCCTTCTCCTATTCAAGAAACTCATGGTCTTGATAACCTAACACAGGTAGTAAAGGTAAATTCTATCTATAGATATGATAAAGCTGAAATCCCATTTACTAAATTTGCTAGCCCATGCTTAGATGAGTTTGATAAATTTATTGCTAAGAAAGAAGACTTTAATGCTTATTTTGGTAGACACTTGAAATACAATTCAAATATGCTTGAACACTAGGGTGATTATATGGCTAATGTCAAAGGTGAACTTAAACTTATTAGTAAACATGCTTCTATGGTTACCACTCAAGTAGAACAAGTACTTAAATCTCAAAATGATTTGCTCAATTAATTGAATAGTAAGAATAATGATAATGCTGTTAGAGTGGCTACTAGAACTGGTAGAATGACTCAAGAACCTTTGTATCCTGAAGGCCACCCTAAGAGAATTGAGCAAGATGCTTAGAGAAATAATATAGATGTACCTAGTTCTTCTAAAAAGAAGAAAAAGAAAAATGATAGGACTTTGCATGCTTCTAGTGATCCTATTGTTGAAACACCTAAGAATCCAAATGATATTTCTATTTCTGATGCTGAAACACAATCTGGTAATGAACCTGAAACTAGTAGTAATGTTACTGATAATGTTCATGATAATGCTCAACCTAGTAATGATAATGATGTAGAAATTGAACCTGTTGTTGATCTTGATAACCCACAATCAAAGAATCAATGTTATGATAAGAAAGACTTTGTTGCTAGGAAACATGGTAAAGAAAGAGAGCCTTGGGTTTAGAAACCCATGCCTTTTCCTCCCAAGCCATCCAAGAAAAAGGATGATGAGGATTTTGAGCGCTTTGCTGAAATGATTAGACCTATCTTTTTGCGTATGCGATTAACTGATATGCTCAAAACCAATCCTTATGCTAAGTACATGAAAGATATCATTACAAATAAAAGAAAGATCCGGAAGCTGAAATTTCCACCATGCTTGCTAATTATACTTTTAAGGGTGGAGTACCAAAGAAACTTGGAGATCCCGGTGTACCAACTAGACCATGCTCCATTAAAATAAATTATGTTAAAACTGCTTTATGTGATCTTGGAGCCGGTGTTAGTGTTATGCCTCTCTCTTTATATCGTAGACTTGATTTGAATAAGTTAACACCTACTGAAATATCTTTGCAAATGGCTGATAAATCAACTGCTATACCTGTCGGTATTTGTGAGGATGTGCCTGTTGTAGTTGCAAACGTTACAATTTTAATGGACTTTGTTATTCTTGATATTCCCGAGGACGATAGTATGTCTATTATTCTTGGAAGACCCTTTTTGAATACTGTAGGGGCTGTTATTGATTGCACTAAAGGCAATGTCACTTTTCATGTTAATGGTAATGAGCATACGATACACTTTCCGAGGAAACAACCTCAAGTTCATAGTATCAACTCTATTGGAAAAATTCCATCGATTATATTTGGAGGTTTTGAATTTCCTCTTCCTACTGTCAAGAAGAAATATGATATTCTTATTATTGGGGATGTGCATATCCCCGTTGAGGTAACATAGTGTTATTCGAAATTTCTCCAGTTCCATGTTATTCGGAATGAGTTTTTTAACAAGACTTGATCAACCTTGTTAGTGGATTCCTTTTGATGATCATGAGATGGATGAAACTAGAAGGCATAACCTTGTGTACCCCATTTTTACTTTCTATTATTTATATTAAATAAAATAAAATAAATATTTTTCTATCTGTTATCTGATTATCCATGCAATATAAAAATACCTTGAAAATAAAAGTTCTCCAAATGCCCTGAAATTTAAATATGATTTTTTCTAGAATATTTGAGAATATTTGGCACTGAGAACATAGAGGGGGGTCAACCACCTGCCCACGAGGGTGGAGGGCGCACCCTACCCCCCTAGGCGTGCCCCCTGCCTCGTGGGCCCATGGTGGCCCTCCTCCACTTATTCTTTCACCCATACACTTCCTCTTCCTCCCACAAACACGAATAACCAGCTCAAACCCGAGTCCAAGCTCGTTTTGCTGCCATTTTTGATCTCCTTGCTCAAAGCACCTCTCACAAAACTGCTTGGGGAGATTGTTCCTTGGTATGTGACTCCTCCATTGGTCCAATTAGTTTTTGTTCTAGTGCTTTATTCATTGCAAATTTTTGCTGCTTAGGTGACCCTGTTCTTGAGCTTGCATGTCAAATTTATATGGTCAAAAGTAGTTTTGATGCATGATATAGGCTCTAGGAACTTGTAGGAGTAGTTGCTATCAATATTATTGAGTTTGGTTTACTTTTATTTTGAAGTTACTAAAAAATTTCAGAATTTTTCAGAGGAAGAAATATGCTTAGGAAAATGTTCCAAGGTGGTTCTTCAAGGAAGCAAGGACCCAGGCTTGCAATGCGTGATGCTGATGACGAGCCACCAAGAGACGCTCCAGTGCGTCCGTGTGAATGGCCCTCTGAGAACTTTATGCATGGAGCAGGAATTAAGGAAGAATTCAACGCATATTTGTGTAACGCTGATCTTGTGAGCTTCGAGGAAGAGAAGTGCAGCCAGTATCACAACCTCACCAGTACCTTTGTGAGGAGGTTTGAATTTTCAACTTCGTGTAATTCTCCAACTATCCCGTTTGATCTTTATGATAATTCTTACACTATGGACTTAGAGGATTTTACCACTGCATGCAAACTTCCACAATGGGGTAGTATAAGGGATCCTCGCAAATCTGAATTTAGAGATTTTCTTGCTAGCATAACTGTGGGAGAATCTAGAGATATTACACAAGATACCATAGGGAGCATTCACTTTCCTGCTATACATTATTTTGCTCTCTTCATAGGTAGATGCATCAATGGTAATGATGAGGCATGTCACATGTGTGTCCCCGACCTCAGTATTCTTAGGAGTGCTGTGTTAGGAGACCAATCTTATAACTTGGGAGCCATTGTTGCATGTAGGTTCCATCTTAATATATTTAATGGAGATTTCTTTGGAGGAATTTATGCAACCCGCATAGCTAATTTTCTTGGTGTAGCCATACGCGAAGATGATATTGAATTACCACCTGGTTACCTAGACTTTAATGCTATGGTTCACCACCAGTTTGTTGAGAGGAATGAATCACCTCTCCAGTATCGACTAATCTTTGACAAACGCCGTGCTATCCATATTACTCTCCCTGCTCCTGCCTTCTTTGATTATCAGGCAAGAGGAAGATATACCATTACCAGAGAGGAGGCAGATGAGTACGAGAGGAGAACGGAGGCCGCTCGTCGCCACGCTGCAGCTTAGTAGGCGATAGCCGCTGCATCTTAGTACGACCCCAAGTATTATTATGGATATCTGCCAGGCCAGCCATGGCCATAGACCAACTTAGGCCAAAAGCCTAAGCTTGGGGGAGTACGCATTTCTCACCGACATTACATTTATGTTCACACACTCATTGCTAGATGTCGGTGCTCATACTTTTTCATTGTATCATCCATGCTAGTTTATTTCCTTTTTTATGCTTTCTTCTTGTGTGTTTGATAAACCTTAAGAAAAACCCAAAAAATTAGTTGTAGCTTTTAATCAGTTTAATTTCCATGCTTGTAGTAGTAATTAAAAATAAAACCCAAAAAGATTTCCTGTTCTTCTTTTGCTTGTTGGGAGCTTTCCCGTGTAAATAGTTTTATTTCTTTTCTTTTCTTTGGGGGTCGCTAGGAGAAGACTATAATTAAATTGTTGAAGTGGCTCTTATATGCATTATTGTTTATCTGACAAAAGAGCCCATATTGCCTTGTCTTCTCCTGTTTATTGAATGCTTGCAGATTCCAGCTTAGTCCAATGCACGTGCACTATTATTATTATTCACACTATTCGGCTGTGCAAGTGAAAGGCAATTATGACGATATATGATGGACTGACTGAGATGAGAAAAGCTGGTATAAACTTGACCTATTTTGTTTTTGTAAATATGATTAGTTCATCGTTCCTGATTCAGCCTATTATGAATAAACATGTTTGCAATGACAACTAGAGATCATAGTTTCTTGTGCCATGCTTGATTAGCTATGAGTTATAATGGTTTACCTTGCGTGCCAACATGCTATTGAGATAGTTATGATGTGGTATGGTAGGGTGGTATCCTCCTCTGAATGATTTAAGTGACTTGACTTGGCACATGTTCACGCATGTAGTTGAAACGGAATCAACATAGCCTTCACGATATTTATGTTCATGGTGGATTATATCCTACTCATGCTTGCATTCGGTGTTGATTAATTTTAATGCATGTTCATGATTGTTGTCGCTCTCTAGCTAGTCGCTTCCCAGTCTTTTGCTAGCCTTCACGTGTACTAAGCGGGAATACTGCTTGTGCATCCAATCCCTTAAACCCCAAAGTTATTCCACATGAGTCCACTATACCTACCTATATACGGTATCTACCTGCCGTTCCAAGTAAATTTGTATGTGCCAAACTTTAAACCTTCAAATAAATATCCTGTTCTGTATGCTCGAATAGCTCATGTATCAACTAGGGCTGTCTGTATCTTCCATGTTAGGCGTGTTATTCTCAAGAGGAGTGGACTCCGCTCCTCACTCACGAAATAAATGGCTGGTCACCGAGACGCCCAGTCCCATGCTTTATGCAAACTAAATAAAAATAACTGCAAACAAAACTCCCCCTGGGACTCTTGTTAGTTGGAGGCACTCTTTGTTTCGAGCAAGCCATGGAGTGATGCTTGTTCGTGGAAGGGGGGGGTATAAACTTTACCATTCTGTTTGGGAACCGCCTATAATGTGTGTAGCATGGAAGAAATCGCCATCTCTTGGTTGTTATGTTGACAATGAAAGTATACCGCTCAAAATATTATATACCTCTATTTCAAAACCGAGCTCTGGCACCTCTACAAATCCCTGCTTCCCTCTACGAAGGGCCTATCTATTTACTTTTATGTTGAGTCATCATCTTCTTATTAAAAAGCACCAGTTGGAGAGCACCACTGTCATTTGCATTCATTACTGTTAATTTACATTGAGTATGACTTGACTGGATCTCTTTTACCATGAATTACAATGTCTAGTCAGTCCTTGGTCTTTAAAGGTGTTGTGCATTTATGTTTTGCGGTCTCAGAAAGGGCTAGCGAGATACCACCTTGTTATATCATATTATGATTGTTTTGAGGAAGTGTTGTCATCCGAGATTTATTATTATTGCTCGCTAGTTGATTATGCTATTGATATGAGTAAACTTGAGACCTGGGCGTTATTGTGAATGTGGTTACTTATAATCTTTGCTGAAAACTTGAATGCTGGCTTTACATATTTACAACAACAAGAGCAAATAGAGTTTGTAAAAGTTTTTCTTTATCACTTTCAGTTTGTCAACTGAATTGCTTGAGGACAAGCAAAGGTTTAAGCTTGGGGGAGTTGATACGTCTCCAACGTATCTACTTTTCCAAACACTTTTGCCCTTGTTTTGGACTCTAACTTGAATGATTTGAATGGAACTAACCTGGACTGACGCTGTTTTCAGCAGAATTACCATGGTGTTATTTATGTGCAGAAACAAACATTCTCGAAATGACCTGAAACTTCACGGAGCAACTTTTCAGAAAATATGAAAAATACCTACAAAAATGAAGGCCAGGGGGCCCACCTCCTCTCAACGAGGGTGGGGGGCGTGCCTGCCCCCTATGGCCCGCCCCCTACCTCGTGGGCCCCTATTGCCTCTCCGACTCCAACTCCAACTCCATATATTGTGTTTCTGGGAGAGAAAAATCAGAGAGAAGAAATCATCGCGGTTCACGATACGGAGCCGCCGCCAAGCCCTAAAACCTCTTGGGAGGGCTGATTTGGAGTCCGTTCGGGGCTTCGGAGAGGGGAATCCGTCGCCATCGTCATCATCAACCATCCTCCGTCACCAATTTCATGATGCTCACCGCCGTGCGTGAGTAATTCCATCGTAGGCTTGCAGGACGGTGATGGGTTGGATGGGATCCATCATGTAATCGAGTTAGTTTTGTTAGGGTTTGATCCCTAGTGTCCACTATGTTCTGAGATTGATGTTGCTATGACTTTGTTATGCTTAATGCTTCTCACTAGGGCCCGAGTGCCATGATTTCACATCTGAACCTATTATATTTTCATCAATATATGAGTGTTCTTGATCCTATCTTGCAAGTATATAGTCACCTATTATGTGTTATGATCCGTTAACCCCGAAGTGACAATAATCGGGATACTTACCGGTGATGACCGTAGTTTGAGGAGTTCATGTATTCACTATGTGTTAATGCTTTGTTCTGGTTCTCTATTAAAAGGAGGCCTTAATATCCCTTAGTTTCCGTAAGGACCCCGCTGCCACGGGAGGGTAGGACTAAAGATGTCATGCAAGTTCTTTTCCATAAGCACGTATCACTATATTCAAAATACATGCCTACATTATATCAATGAACTGGAGCTAGTTCTGTGTCACCCTAGGTGTAACACCCATGATGCGGCTATATCTCCCACGTGTCCGAGCACGACTTAGAGGTATAACCGCATTGTAGGCAATGTTGCAAGAGGGGTAATGAGGGAGTCCTGGATTAGGGGGTGTCTGGATAGCCGGACTATACCTTCGGCCAGACTCCTAAACTATGAAGGTACAAGATTGAAGACTTCGTCCCGTGTCCGGAAGGGCCTTTCCTTGGCATGGAAGGCAAGCTTGGCGATACGGATATGTAGATCTCCTACCATTGTAACCGACTCTGTGTAACCCTAGCCCTCTCCGATGTCTATATAAACCGGAGGGTTTTAGTCCGTGGGACGAAGAACAATCATACCATAGGCTAGCTTCTAGGGTTTAGCATCCTTGATCTCGTGGTAGATCTACTCTTGTACTACCCATATCATCAATATTAATCAAGCAGGACGTAGGGTTTTACCTCCATCAAGAGGGTCCGAACCTGGGTAAAACATCGTGTCCCCTGCCTCCTGTTAACATCCACCTAGACGCATAGTTCGGGAACCCCTACCCGAGATCCGCCGGTTTTGACACTGACATTGGTGCTTTCATTGAGAGTTCCTCTGTGTCGTCACTTTTAGGCCCGATGGCTTCTCCGATCATCAACAGCGATGCGATCCAGGGTGAGGCTTTTCTCCCCAGACAGATCTTCGTATTCGGCGGCTTTGCATTGCGGGCCAATTCGCTTGGTCATCTGGAGCAGATCGAAAGCTATGCCCTTGGCCATCAGGTTAGATTTGGAAGTTTGAGCTACACGGCCGACCTCCGCGGAGACTTGATCTTTGACGGATTCGAGCCACAGCCGAGCGCGCCGCACTGTCACGATGGGCATGATCTAGCTCTGCCACCGAACAGTGCCCTGGAGGCCGCACCCGCATCAGCTCCGACCCTTAATTCGGAGCCAACTGCGCCAATCGAGGATGGGTGGTTGGACACTGCCTTGGGGGCTGCAATCTCTACGGCGATCGAGCCGAACACCAGCCCTATTCTCTGCGAAGCCCGTGACTCAAAGGAGCCAGACTCCTCTCCTGACTCCGAGCCCTCCGCGCCCCTACCGATCGAACCCGATTGGGCGCCGATCATGGAGTTCACTGCCGCGGACATCTTTCAACACTCGCCCTTCGGCGACATTCTGAATTCACTCAGGTCTCTCTCTTTGTCAGCAGAGTCCTGGCCGGACTATGACCGGCAGGATTGGGATGTGGACGACGAAGAAATTCGATGCCCACCCACCACCCACTTCGTAGCCACTATCGATAATTTAAACGACATGCTCGACTTCGACTCTGAAGACATCGACGGTATGGACGACGATGTAGGAGATGAACATGAACCAACGCCTATAAGGCACTGGACAGCCACCTCATCTCATGATGTATACATGGTGGACACACCCAAAGGAAGCAACAACGAGGAACACGGGGATGCAACGAGGGATCGGTCACTCAAAAAGCAATCAAAGCGGCGATGTAAGCGCCGCTCCAAGCCCCGCCTCAACAGAGACAGCAGCCATACAGACCCAACCATAGAGAAGGACGAGCCGGCGGACGACGAACATGCCTTCGAGCAACCGTCCGAATAGGGCATCTTGGAAAAACAAACCGAACACCCCGTCCCCGGCGAAAACAACAGTCCGGACGACCGTACGCCGGATAGGCTCATGGAGCAGAAGAACCTCCACAAAAGGCTCATCGCCACTGCGTGTAGCCTGAAAAAGCAGAAGTGGAAGCTCAAAACTGCGGAAGATGCACTCAGAATCAGATGGAGCAAAGTACGCAACACCGCAGACAAATATGGCAGCAGTCGCCGCACAAAAAGCTATCCAAAGTGAAAGCTACTGCCTGAATTTGACGAGGAGGCCTTAGAGCCCCCGCAGTCAAAAAATAGGAAAGCCACCCGGTCGGATAGACGACCGCATGGCCAGCATGGAGCAGCAAGCCGTGCCGCACACAAGCCGGCACGTGATCCACCAAAGGATCCGCATCAAAAAGATGGCCCAGCCAGATCTGTCTACGGGCCAAGAAAGCAAGCTCTAGTAAGCAATGCAACACAACAAATATCCGAACATCACGGCACACCCAAATACAGGGGTGCCGCACACCCCCTATGTTTCACCGATGAGGTGCTGGACCATGAATTTCCAGCGGGATTCAAGCCCGTAAACATAGAGGCGTACGACAGAACAACAGACCCTGGGGTCTGGATCGAGGATTATATCCTCCACATACACTTGGCCAGAGGAGATGACCTCCACGCCATAAAATACTTGCCCCTCAAGCTTAAAGGGCCAGCCTGGCATTGGCTCAAAAGCCTTCCTGAAAACACCATTGGAAGTTGGGAAGAGCTTGAGGATGCTTTTCAGGCAAATTTTCAAGGGACCTATGTCTGCCCTCCGAATGCAGACGATCTCAGTCACATAACTCAACAGCCCGGAGAGTCAGCCCGGAAATTCTGGAACAGATTTCTTACTAAAAAGAATCAGATAGTCGACTGTCCGGATGCCGAAGCCCTAGCAGGTTTTAAGTATAACGTTCGAGACGAATGGCTCGCCAGACACCTCGGCCAAGAAAAGCCAAGAACAATGGCCGCATTAACAAGCCTCATGACCCTCTTTTGCGCAGGAGAGGACAACTGGTTGGCAAGATGTAGCACCAGCGACCCAAGTACATCCGAAGTTAGGGATGGAAACAGAAAACCCCGGCACAGCAAGGACCAGCGCCGGAATAAGGGAAACAGCCCAAAGAGCACGGCGGTCAACGCCGGATTCAAAAGCTCGCGGCAGAATTAGAGAAAGCCGCCCCTCAAGGATAATAGGGACAAGCTATCCAACTTAAACAAAATCTTGGACAAGATATGTCAAATACACAGTACTCCCGGGAAGCCTGCGAACCATACCCACAGAGATGGTTGGGTTTTCAAGCAATCCGGCAAACTCAACGCCGAACACAAGGGGCTCGACACACCAAGTGAGGACGACAACGAACCCCACAAACAGAGCACCAGGAAACAAAAGGATTTCCCGCAAGAAGTCAAAACAGTAAACTTACTTCACGTGACAAACAGAATGGCGCCAACAGAGATACGCGCCATACGGCCTATCCCAAAGGAGTCTCGCCAATGGTTGTTAAAACCGATCACCTTCGACCATCAGGATTACTCTAGAAGTATCCAGAACGCAGGCTGGACTGCCTTGGTATTAGATCCAATAATCGGCAGACTCCACTTTACAAATGTCCTGATGGACGGCGGCAGTGGTCTAAACCTGTTATACCAGGACATAATCCGCAACATGGGGATAGACCCAAAAAAAATTCTCCATAGAAAAACCTCCTTTCAAGGGGTAACGCCAGCCCGGATGTGCGTTGCATGGGTTCTCTCCGGCTAGAAGTTATGTTCGGCTCCCCCGATAACTTCCGTCGCGAACAGCTAACTCTCCACATCGCCCCATTCTCAAGTAGCTATCAAGCACTGCTGGGACGCGAAGCTTTTGCCCGCTTTAACGCAATACCACATTATGCATCTCTTATGCTTAAGATGCCCGGTCCACGAGGCATCATCTCATTAAAGGGAAAAATTGAGTGTTCCTCACGCGCGGACAACAGTGCGGCTGCCTTGACAGCCCCACAATAAAGCGGCTTTACCAGCCAAAGCACCTAAACATGTCATTAAGACCACGGACACGGCTAGACGAGTCCGGCATAAACATACAATTGATAAAGGCTTAATAGCCGTATACCCCTATACTAGGGGCTCCGCGCATATAAAACAAGAGACAATAAAGCTCAATTTTACCCATTTCGATTTATACTTTGTTTATTTAGTATAACTTATGTTCGGCACGATCTTTCTTCAACTAAGTTCCTCTCTTTTACAGATGAACACTGTGCTACGCCCGTCCAGGATATGGCACAACGGAGACACAGACGCAGACGTGCAGCAGGGACCCGTTCCAAGGATTCTTTTCAGATTAAGACCCTGCGTAAACCTTTTTTACTGTCTTTTGTTGATACACATCCCCTGGTTTCTTGGTATAACCAAGGAGGAGGCTGGAGTTTTGGCATGTGGCCACATCAGAGTTTTGTGCGTACCTGGACACTAGGGGCTTATTACTAAGGGCGTTATCCTGCCCGCCCTCATAAAGACCGAATACCTTAGGGAGTGTTCGGCGTCGCGAGTTTGGCCTTATATGCATCAGCTCTGAATCATGTCTTTGGTCAAATGTTGGGTTTGCCCGGCTCCTGTGTTTTGCTACCTTACGTTCCGCTCTGGCTAAGGCGGCACCAGGAGAACTACTGCGATTGTGCCCCGATTCGGCCAGGCGAGCACCTCAGTAGAGAAAGCCAAAAACTGACTGTCATGATATAGCGTGAGACTGGTCAACCACTCGATGACTTACCGGAATCTTTAGGATTCCTCCGCATTAACGAAGGGTCGCTTCCCGGCCAGGCACATACGCACCCCGAGTTTGGGCGAGCGCAGACGCCACCAGGGGCTATATAAGTAGCCTCACTGTCAAACTCCTATGGCTAAGTGAAAGTGATAAAGCATCATAGTCTGATTGCCTAGTTCGCTGCGCTATCACCTCCTTTGTAGGACCAAGACGTTGGATCAAGTGTGAAAATGTGCCTTCTGCGAACACCCCCGCATTATGTGCGTGGGGGCTGAAGCCGACGACTGCCATCTTTCAGATTATATATACACATATGTTAAACGGCCGCATAGGAGGTATTATAATACTTGCAGGCACTAGTATGAAAAGCTTCTACAATTTATCAAAATATTGTTTTCAATAATATATGCTATTCGAATATAGTATCCTTCAGCACTGCGTCTCTATTAAACGAGCGCCTTGCAGAACTTCCTGAAAATAGTGCTCGGCAGGTACTCGGCTTCCATCCGAGTCTGGGGATGCAACAGCGGTGGCCTCCATTTCCGCCCAGTATGTCTTGACACGGGCAAGAGCCATCCGCGCACCCTCTATGCACGCTGACCTCTTCATTGCATTGATATGCGGCGCCGCATCAAGGAACTGATGCACCAAGTTGAAATAACTTTTTGGCTCTGGCCTCTCTGGCCACAGATGACTCATGACATACTTCATGGCGAGTCCGGACAACCTATTTAGCTCGGCCCATTCGGCCAAACGATCGGCTAATGACAGTGGACGCTCTGGATTGTGGAACTGCGACCAATAGAGCTTTTCCACTTCGCGATCTTCTTGATCTCGGAAGTGTTCGGCCGCATCTGCGGCACTCGCTGCCAAATCTAGATAGGTGTCCGCCGTACTTTACATCCGGTTTAACGGAGCATCTTTAGGATCACAAAACTTCCTTCGTAGCATAAAGGGCTTTCCAGCCGTGATCTCTCCGGCCTGACGCAGCTCCTCCTTCATAGCTCTTATCGCAGAGAGAGTAACCTCGGCATCGGCAACGGCCTTCTCCAGGTCCGTCTGTTCCGCCTGATCTTCTTTTTCAAGAAGATTGCAACGGTCAGCAGAGCTCTTCAGCTTCACAGCCATCTCAGCCATTTCCTTCTTGCTTCGGCAGTGAGCAGCCTGTTCGGCTTTCAGCTCTTCAATTGCCTTTCTGGCAGCCGCATCACTTTTTCTGGCTTGCTCCTTGGCTCGGGCAAGTTCCGCCCGAAGATTCTCCATGGCACCAGCACCATCTGCATCAAGCACACACATTGTAAGATACTGGCATAAAGCTCCTCTTACCAGGTGCCGCCGGAGTAATTACATACCTTGTGCCTCGTCAAGCCGCTTGTTGACAAGTGCGATGTCGGCATCTGCCATGTCAAGTTGCCGCTTTAGCTCGGCAAATTCATCAGTCCGGCTGGCCACCCGACACTTCAACACCTACGTATGAAGGCGGCATATTAGACCTGGGTTTATGATCCTCTGTGCGACGTCACTTTTGACAACGCACAGAGTCCCAGGGGCTACTATCTACACAGGGCGCATCTTATTTATGTGCAACTATCCAAAAAGGGTACATTATTTCACGTACCTCAAAACCTGTCAGTAAACTCCTGACGGCCTCATGCAATCCGCTCTCCGCGGATGAAATCCTCTCAATCACCATACCCATCAATGCACGGTGCTCCTCTGAGATAGATGCTCGCCCTAGTAGATCCTTCAGCTCCTCCGACCGCGCACCAGACGGTGTCGGACTCGTCCGATGGCCCTTTTCGAAGGCCGGACGCGGAGGGCTTTGGGGGGCCATATGACTACCTTCCGGCCCTGCCGGATTCGGAGAAACCCTCCACGACAATACCTCAGGGTCGCCCGCCTCGCAAGGTGGTACGGCAGGGGGAGGCGTTCCGCTCTCCGTCATCTCCGGAAGAAGATCCCCCAAAGACGAGCTCTGCTGAGAAGGGCTAAGGTCCGAGCTACAAGGTAAATTTTCGATTACTTTTCTCAGATATAAAGCAAGGATTTCTCTCATTTCCTAAAAAGAAAACTCCTCTCTACTTACGGCTCGGTGGAGGGCTGATCCCCTTGAGGGCATAATTCGGCCGAAGTATCCCCCAGCACAGGACCCCCTGGCGAAGATTTCTTCCCCCGCTTTGAGGCCATGGTCTCCGGGTCTTCAGAGGCGGTCCTCTTCTTCCCCTGAGGAGAGGAATTTTCGATTCCTCCCTTCCAAACAGCCTCCTTCGAGGAGGCTGTAGCTTCCTTGTCCCCTCCCTCGCTTTTGTAACGCCCTCGATGCGGATATACCTCCCACGTGTCGAAGCACGACTTAGAGGCATAACCGCATTGAAAGCAATGTCGCAAGTGAGGTAATCTTCACACAACCCATGTAATACATAAGGGAAAGAGATACATAGTTGGCTTACAATCGCCACTTCACACAATTACATGAATAAAGCATTACATCAACCAGATACAATCAAGGTCCGACTACGGAACCAAAATAAAAGAAGAACCCCAAATGCGACAAGGTCCCCGATCGACCCCAACTGGGCTCCACTACTGATCAACTAGAGCGAAATAACACAACGGACAAGATCTTCATCGAGCTCCTCCTTGAGCTTGGTTGCGTCACCTGCTCAGTAACATCAACACCTGCAAACTGATTTTGGAAGTATCTGTGAGTCACGGGGACTCAGCAATCTCGCACCCTCGCGATCAAGACTATTTAAACTTATGGGTAAGGTAAAGGTATGAGGTGGAGCTGCAGCAAGCGACTAGCATATATGGTGGCTAACCTGTTCGCAAAAGAGAGCGAGAAGAGAAGGCAAAGCACGATCGAGAAACTATGATCAAGAAGTGATCCTAGAACAACCTACGTCAAACATTACTCCAACACCGTGTTCACTTCCCGGACTCCGCCGGAAAGAGACCATCACGGTTACACACGCGGTTGATGTATTTTAATTAAGTTAGGGTTCAAGTTATCTACAACCAGACATTAACAAATTCCCATTTGCCCATAACCGCGGGCACGGCTTTCGAAAGTTCAAATCCCTGCAGGGGAGTCCCAACTTAGCCCATGACAAGCTCTCACGGTCAACGAAGGAATAGACCTCCTCCCGAGACGTTCCGATCAGAATTGGTATCTCGGTTCTTCAAGACACTTCGACAGGTTAAAACAAATCCAGCAACACCGCCCGAATGTGCCGACAAATCCCGATAGGAGCTGCACATATCTCTTTCTCAGGGCACACTCAGATTGTCCTAGGTACGGGTAGGCCAGCTCAGAGTTGCCCCTGGTGGCCACTGGCAGCTGACAGGTGGACCAGCACTCAGAGGAGCACTGGCCCGGGGGGGTTAAAATAATGATGACCCTTGAGTCTGCAGAACCCAAGGGAAAGAATAGGCTAGGTGGCAAATGGTAAAACCAATGTTGGGCATTGCTGGAGGAGTTTTACTCAAGGCGAACTGTCAAGGGGTTCCCATAATAGCCCAACCGCGTAAGGAACGCAAAATCCGAGAACATAACACCGATATGACAGAAACTAGGGCGGCAAGAGTGGAACAAAACACCAGGCATAAGGCCGAGCCTTCCACCCTTTACCAAGTATATAGATGCATTAATTAAATAAGAGATATAATAATGATATCCCAACAATATCCATGTTCCAATGAGGAACAACATCTCCATGTTCCAACAAGGAACAAACTTCAGTCTTCACCTGCAACTAACAACGCTATAAGAGGGGTTGAGCAAAGAAGTAGCATAGCCAAACAACGGTTTGCTAGGACAAGGTGGGTTAGAGGCTTGGTTGAACAATATGGGAGGCATGATAAGCAAGTGGTAGGTATCGCAACACAGGCATAACAAAAGAGCGAGCATCTAGCAAAGCAAAGATAGAAGTGATTTCGAGGGTATGGTCATCTTGCCTGAAATCCTGCAAGGAAGAAGAACGAGTCCATGAAGAAGACAAACGGGCGTAGTCGAACGGATCCTCACAATGCAACGTTACTGGAAACAACCCGAAGAAGCAACACTGGAAAGAAGCACACAACATAGTAAACAACCACCACATAACATGGCATGATGCACAATCAAGTATGATGCATGTCCCGTTTAATGAAGCATGGCATGGCAAAATGCACAAAACAATCCTACAAATTAAGTGGAGCTCAATATGCAACGAGTTGCATATTGACGAAACACCACATTCAAGTTATTTAGTTTCGATCTTGTTTATGTACCCAACAATATTAAATGTTGTTAAACATGGCAAGAGAGGTGAAGCAAAATAAAACTACCTATCTAGTCAAGTTTAAATGAGGTCGGAAGCAACGAACAACAATTCCGGTAAATCCCCATATGCATATATTAGGGTTTGGTACTGATCTACCCTAACCACAATTTTAGGGTTGTTAAACATGCAAAGTATAGCCACCATGTTAAACTAGGCAAAATTCTACCCCATTTACATATAAAGTTTGTTTAAAACCGAGCTACGGTTAATTAGTTATGAAATAAATCATTTTAGCATGGCATAGGGGCAAATTTAAACAAACATCATTTTAAACATTTTAAACATGGGCGAAAATGACATATTATGAAACTAGATGAAAATCTAAGAAAGTTTCATATATTAAGATTTTACATTTGATGCATGGTTGGTGAGTTATTAAATGCATGAAGAACAGGGACTTTTCTGTAAAACAGGCAAACTCTGGATAAATAGACAAATTCACAGATCCTGAAAAAAAACATCAACGGGCTGAATCTGGCTAGGACTGGGCTGCTCACATTGGGCCTCCTGGGCCGGCTTGCGGAAAGTGGCCCTGGCGCAGGGCGCTGCTGGACCGGGCTGAAACCGGACCATGCGCGTGCGAGGGAGGCAGCCCAGCAGGTGCGCTCGTCCTCCTCTGCTCGAAGCAGAGACGGTTTAGGCAGTGGCAGTTGCCAGCGATGAGAACGGCGATAGGGTAGGAAGAGGCTCCGGCGATGTCAGGGACTGGCGGAGATGGGCGGATCTGGACGGCAGCTTGCCGGATCCGGCGAATCCGGGCGACGACGGAAGCTGGGTGGTAGCGAGAAGCTCCGGGCGGCGGCGCTGTCCATGGTCAGACAGAGAGAGCTGTAAGAGAAGGCGGAAGGGAAAACGGAGGATAGGAGGAGAGGGGCGGCCGGGGACGCGACCTGGGCGACGTTTCGCAGCAAGGGTCGCTGGCGGTGAGGTGGGCTACGGTGGCCGGCGGGTCTTGCGTGCTCGGGGCGAAGCAACCGAGAGGAGGGAGCTTGAGCTCGTCTGCTCGTGCACGGGCATGAGGAGAAGGAGGCTGTGATGCCAGGCTTGGGGCGGTACTGCTGCAGGGAGGAGTCCGGCGTGACGAGTTGCCGGCGCAGTGAGGTGGAGGTGAGGTCGAGGCAGGAGCTCCGGCTCGGGAAGGAGTTCGGGCACTGGGCGAGGCAGAGGCTCGCAACAGGGGAGGAGCACGGCGCAGGGGCTTGAGCCCGCGGGGGTCCTGGTGGGTGGCTTCGTTTGCCGGCGGGAGAAGTGGCTCGGGTCGAGGACGAGCTCCTGGCTCGAGGCAGGGAAGGATGGGGGTGTAGGTGGAGATCGAGGGGAGTTTCTGATTGGGGATTTTGGATCGAGGGGGAGATCCCGAGGGGAAAGCGAGAGAGTGGCGGCGGCAAGGAGGAAAAGATGGGACATCTCTCCTAGTTTTTAGGGTTGTGCATTATATATATAATAGGTGGGTTTGGTTAGGGGCTACCTCATCCCTACGATCGTAATCGTACGGCCGCGAATAAAATAGTTAGGGAGCCCAAATAAGAAAACGATGACGTTTTGTAGATGTTTGGGGATGATCCGGACACAACGGTGGCGACAGCCCGGGTCGGGTCCGGGGAAGTTTCGGACGCGCACGTGAGGAGGGTCGCGGTATGTTGAGAGAGGTTAGGTTGGGCCTGGCGGTAAGCAGTGGGCTGTGTAGACGGTCTCGAGCTGAGAGAAGAGAAGAGAGAGACCCGGCGACTGTTTCCGGAGACCGAAAACGTCCGACGATTTGACCGGCTATAATGCCTCTATAGTTATCCGTTGGGGCATCAAATGATCTCTGAATGCGATGAAACTTGACAAGCGGTCTATCTACACTATAATAAGACCACACGCCAACTTTCAACCCAATCCAAGAACATTTTCCGGCCACTTATAAAATACTATTTCGGACATGCCGCGGGCGCGTGCAAGTGTGTCTGGGCTCAGAACGGACAACGGAAGGAACGAGGAGACCGGGACGGATGCAAGTTTTGAAAATATGATGATGCAATGCACATGATGACATGATGGGATGCAACACACAAGCAAATGACCTGGCAACAACAACGAATAACCGGAGGACACCTGGCACATCGGTCTCGGGGCGTTACAACACTCCACCACTACGAGAGGATCTCATCCCGAGATCTAGAATGGCACCGGAGGGACAACGGAAAAGGAAGATAAGCGGTAGAAATTAAGTTGCTTCTTGACAAACGAGTGAAACCAAGGAACCTTGAGAGGTTGAACAACTCGAGAGAAAATATTACAACGGAGATAAGTGAAGTTGAAAACACTCCATTAGATAAGATGAACAAGGAAGAACAACTTCAGGCAGAACTTCGATTGAAAAGGAAAGGGATTGAATAAGAACTTGATAAGATGAGGGAACTTGAGCAGAGGGCACAACACTCCGGTTAAAAGGATAAGCACGAAAAGAAAAAACATGATCTTCACAATTCGAGATGATGATTGAAAAGAGCAACATCACAACGCCTCCGGAACAAAATTAAGAATGGAATGGAATGAACGAAGGGAAACAAGATCTTGAGGAAGCACGCTTACCACAAATGCTAGAACGGAATTGTTGAAAAACCAACAGCGAAAAGAATAAGCTTGATATGGTCTTATAGAAGACATCTCAAAATTATGAGGTGACAACATGCCACTCACGGGAAAGAATTTGATTGGTATGAACAAGGAGACGAGAAGCTTATTTCACCGGGAGGGTAGATGAAGAACTTGGATCATATATGAGCACCATTATAGCAACAATCCTTAGGGAAGGCTTTAGGTGAAATATAACACAAGATAACTCCAATGACGAGATTGATGGATTTAAAATATCTCATTCTTGACAACATGTGAATCATGAAAACATGAACTCAAATTATCAAAAATGACATAATACCACCTCCAATAATATGGAAGAAAGAATTGCACTCTGGATAGCAAGATGAAGAATGCTTGAGTTCCCCTGAAAAGAATCTCAATGAACGCTAGGAGAAGGAATTTTTTCTTTGATGAACCATCATGTATAGCCTCCATGAAGAAACTTCGGTAACAAAAGAATAAAAAGAAGGAGAAATTGAAAACACAAGGTGAATCCTTGCAATGATTTAGATGGATCTTCGTGATGATATAATGTGGAAAACATGGAAGTCCGGAAAATAAAAGATAAGCATCTCGAACTGAGAATGTGATACGATGAACCACTCCGGAAAAGAAATTGAATAAACTTGATGAAACAAGAATAAGAATTACATTATGCTTTATCCTTCACCAATTAACTTGATGACAATCGATGGCTTTGGCATACTACTTATTCTTGTAGAAAGAATTAAGATAGATATAGAGTCGACTTGGAAAAGGTCTTCAACGAAACCCCGGTAGAATTTGAAAACACGAATGAATTGATGAGGAAGAGAAGTCTTGAACGAACCACCGTAAGAATTAAAATTAATGAAGAAAAGATAAAGAAAACACTGGGACGAATTATAAAATGAACAAAGATGCTTGTGAGGATTTAGATACATGAGAACGAAGAGATCACGAGCCGATTAAAGATCACTTGAACGAAGCATCGGTAAAATTGGAGAATGATAGCTGAAAGCTGAGAATGAATAAGTCTTCTTAAATGATGGGCTTCGAGGAAAAGAAAAGGAAAACAACTCATGAAATGCTCTGGATGGGTGAAAAGAATTCTCACAATCGAAAAATAATTATGAGAGGATGGGAACAAGCTAGAATCACGAATCTTGAAGAGAATGGAGCAAGATATGGAGGAAAACTCTTCTTCGGTCTTCAAATCCGAGAATGACGACGATAAACACCACCATGAATTGTTAAGGCACTCCGGAATAAACTAGAATATAAAAGTTGAACCAATGATGAAAAGAATTTGAAAGATCTTGGAGAAAGACATTTGATTGATGATAATTCATTCTTACATTAAACTTTGAAATGAATTTTGAGGATAGCTCCGGGAAAATAAGAAGAGTCAGGTAAGATCCTGGGAAAGACCTGTGGGTTAGGGCCCACTCAAAAGATACACCGTTGAACGATTTTGAAGAGAGATTGCACTGGTTGATTTAAATGGCTTGAATGAGAGAATATCCTCGAAAGATCTTGAACGAATGCAGAGTGGAAAACACGAATCTTCGAGATAACCTGAGCACTCCGGAACAATAGAATAACGAGCGTGGAATGACTGAATATAAGGTGCACCGACATGAGAAAGCATTGAAATGAGGAAAAGGGGTATGATCAACACCAAAAGCTTGAATAGAATCCACCGGAGAAGAAAAATAATGAGGAATGACGAACTTGAAGCTCCATTAGAATCTTCATGAGAATCACCGGTTAAGAACATGAAGGAAAAGAATGGAGAGACTTCCATCGATAAAATGAATAGTGAAAAAGAACTCTGAGTCCTTGAAGAAAAAGGGTGGGTGGGCGGGAAAAAACAAAGGCAACTTGGATACGGAAGAAACAAACACCGTTGAGAAGAACTGAAATTGAATCTTGCGGACGTTGACGAGATTGGATCCATTTGAAGAGAAGCACACCGGTTGAGAAAGGTTGTCAGGACAATCTCGATTATCCTGAAGGATTATTATTCGCATTGGAGTATGAGAACAACATTAGAGAAGGTATGGAATCAACATTTGACTTCGAAGCAACTCGGATACCACAAGTCAAAACAAAACAAAGGGTTGGCTTGCAGAATAAGCTGGAACAAACACATGATAGAGATTTCGTCCGAAGTTTTCGTTGTGGGGCCTACACGGGCTCGATCGTACAGCACCATCATGTACAAGGTGGTGCACATGACATACGAAGCGTCCCTGAGTCGGCATAGCCAAGGACTCTTTAAGACACAATGAGACTACTGTAAAACCAACCGTGAATAGGCAGACCAATAGACGTCGAACCCCAATTTCATATCATACATCTGTCGGAAAAATATCCTAAGATCTACTTAAATTCCCAATTATAAACTCCCGAAATTTTTCAGTTATGCAATCGGGTGTTGGGGATACAGGGGAAGCATAATATCTCACCCAAAAATAGCAAATCCTACATCCAGCTGTATCCATCCTTCAACACATAACCAAGAAAAACTTCGGAAATCGTCTACCTCAACCTTCGAAAAGCATCCGTTATACAAGTTATGGTAATACTCCCGAATTCCCGCCCCAGTACTGGGTGGCGTCGAGGTTATCTCACCAACAACTGCATAAAAGAGATTTTCGATGTCGGTGAAACTAAACTCAGGTATTCCAGAACTGCAACGATAAAATTGTGACGACAACACCTCGGAGCTCAACTCCCCGGGACACTGCCACAAAACCCCTGACAGGAGGCACCAAGACAATGTTCTCGTCACAAAACCATCGGAACGATTCCAAGATACCCGCGTGATCCTAAAAAAAATTGTGAAAATTTGAGAAGAGAAGAGTCAAAACTCTACGTCAGGATGCCTTACGAGAGCGATGAAGGGACTGGGGAGTAAAAAGAAATCCTAAACTCTCCGATATATAATTCCTAAATGACTCAAAACATTTTTCTAGACTCAACAACGGCTGTTAAAAACGATCAAGCAGTGGGGCTCCTAAGGTGGGGGAAGGCTCTGATACCAACTTGTAACGCCCTCGATGCGGCTATATCTCCCACGTGTCGAAGCACGACTTAGAGGCATAACCGCATTGAAAGCAATGTCGCAAGTGAGGTAATCTTCACACAACCCATGTAATACATAAGGGAAAGAGATACATAGTTGGCTTACAATCGCCACTTCATACAATTACATGAATAAAGCATTACAACATCCAAATACAATCAAGGTCCGACTATGGAACCAAAATAAAAGAAGAACCCCAAATGCGACAAGGTCCCCCGATCGACCCCAACTGGGCTCCACTACTGATCAACTAGAACGAAAACAACTTAAAGGACAAGATCTTCATCGAGCTCCTCCTTGAGCTTGGTTGCGTCACCTACTCGGTAACATCGGCACCTGCAAACTGGTTTTGGAAGTATCTGTGAGTCACGGGGACTCAGCAATCTCGCACCCTCGCCATCGAGACTATTTAAGCTTATGGGTAAGGTCAAGGTATGAGGTGGAGCTGCAGCAAGCGACTAGCATATATGGTGGCTAACCTATTCGCAAAAGAGAGCGAGAAGAGAAGGCAAAGCACGATCGAGAAACTATGATCAAGAAGTGATCCTAGAACAACCTACGTCAAACATTACTCCAACACCGTGTTCACTTCCCGGACTCCACCGGAAAGAGACCATCACGGTTACACACACGGTTGATGTATTTTAATTAAGTTAGGGTTCAAGTTATCTACAACCAGACATTAACAAATTCCCATTTGCCCATAACCGCGGGCACGGCTTTCGAAAGTTCAAATCCCTGCAGGGGAGTCCCAACTTAGCCCATGACAAGCTCTCACGGTCAACGAAGGAATAGACCTCCTCCCGAGACGTTCCGATCAGAATCGGTATCTCGGTTCTTCAAGACACTTCGACAGGTTAAAACAAATCCAGCAACACCGCCCGAATGTGCCGACAAATCCCGATAGGAGCTGCACATATCTATTTCTCAGGGCACACTCAGATTGTCCTAGGTACGGGTAGGCCAGCCCAGAGTTGCCCCTGGTGGCCACCGGCAGCTGACAGGTGGACCAACACTCAGAGGAGCACTGGCCCGGGGGGGTTAAAATAATGATGACCCTTGAGTCTGCAGAACCCAAGGGAAAGAATAGGCTAGGTGGCAAATGGTAAAACCAATGTTGGGCATTGTTGGAGGAGTTTTACTCAAGGCGAACTGTCAAGGGGTTCCCATAATAGCCCAACCGCGTAAGGAACGCAAAATCCGGGAACATAACACCGATATGACGGAAACTAGGGCGGCAAGAGTGGAACAAAACACCAGGCATAAGGCCGAGCCTTCCACCCTTTACCAAGTATATAGATGCATTAATTAAATAAGAGATATTGTGAAATCCCAACAAGTAAACATGTTCCAACAAGGAACAACATCTCCATGTTCCAAGAAGGAACAAACTTCAGTCTTCACCTGCAACTAACAACGCTATAAGAGGGGCTGAGCAAAGCAGTAACATAGCCAAACAACGGTTTGCTAGGACAAGGTGGGTTAGAGGCTTGGTTGAACAATATGGGAGGCATGATAAGCAAGTGGTAGGTATCGCAGCACAGGCATAGCAAAAGAGCGAGCATCTAGCAAAGCAAAGATAGAAGTGATTTCGAGGGTATTGTCATCTTGCCTGAAATCCCGCAAGGAAGAAGAACGAGTCCATGAAGAAGACAAACGGGCGTAGTCGAACGGACCCTCACAATGCAACGTTACCGGAAACAACCCAAAGAAGCAACACCGGAAAGAAGCACACAACATAGTAAACAACCACCACATAACATGGCATGATGCACAATCAAGTATGATGCATGTCCCGTTTAATGAAGCATGGCATGGCAAAATGCACAAAACAATCCTACAAATTAAGTGGAGCTCAATATGCAACGAGTTGCATATTGACGAAACACCACATTCAAGTCATTTAGTTTCGATCTTGTTTATGTACCCAACAATATTAAATGTTGTTAAACATGGCAAGAGAGGTGAAGCATAATAAAACTACCTATCTAGTCAAGTTTAAATGAGGTCAGAAGCAACGAACAACAATTCCGATAAATCCCCATATGCATATATTAGGGTTTGGTACTGATCTGCCCTAACCACAATTTTAGGGTTGTTAAACATGCAAAGTAAAGCCACCATGTTAAACTAGGCAAAATTCTACCCCATTTACATATAAAGTTTGTTTAAAACCGAGCTACGGTTAATTAGTTATGAAATAAATCATTTTAGCATGGCATAGGGGCAAATTTAAACAAACATCATTTTAAACATTTTAAACATGGGTGAAAATGACATATTATGAAACTAGATGAAAATCTAAGCAAGTTTCATATATTAAGTTTTTACATTTGATGCATGGTTGGTGAGTTATTAAATGCATGAGGAACATGGACTTTTCTGTAAAACAGGCAAACTCTGGATAAATAGACAAATTCACAGATCCTGGAAAAAAACATCAACGGGCTGAATCTGGCTGGGACTGGGCTGCTCACATTGGGCCTCCTGGGCCGGCTTGCGGAAAGTGGCCTAGGCGCAGGGCGCTGCTGGACCGGGCTGAAACCGGACCATGCGCGTGCGAGGGAGCCAGCCCAGCAGGCGTGCTCGTCCTCCTCTGCTCGAAGCAGAGACGATTTAGGCAGTGGCAGTTGCCGGTGATGAGAACGGCGACAGGGTGGGAAGAGGCTCCAGCGACGTCAGGGACTGTCGGAGACGGGCGGATCTAGACGGCAGCTTGCCGGATCCGGCGAATCCGGGCGACGACAGAAGCTGGGTGGTAGCGAGAAGCTCCGAGCGTCGGCGCTGTCCATGGTTAGAGAGAGAGAGCTGTAAGAGAAGGAGGAAGGGAAAACGGAGGATAGGAGGAGAGGGGCGGCCGGGGATGCGACCTGGGCGATGTTTCGCAGCAAGGGTCGCCGGCGGTGAGGTGGGCTACGGTGGCCGGCGGGTCTTGCGTCCTCGGGGCAAAGCGACCGAGAGGAGGGAGCTTGAGCTCGTCCGCTCGTGCACGGGCACGAGGAGAAGGAGGCTGCAGCGCCAGGCTTGGGGCGGTACTGCTGCAGGGAGGAGTCCAGCGTGACGAGTCGCCGGCGCGACGAGGTGGAGGTGAGGTCGAGGCAGGAGCTCCGGCTCGGGAAGGAGTTCGGGCACTGGGCGAGGCAGAGGCTCGCAGCAGGGGAGGAGCACGGCGCAGGGGCTTGAGCCCGCGGGGGTCCTGGTGGGTGGCTTCGTTTGCCGGCGGGAGAAGTGGCTCGGGTCGAGGACGAGCTCCTGGCTCGAGGCAGGGAAGGATGGGGGTGTAGGTGGAGATCGAGGGGAGTTTCTGATTGGGGATTTTGGATCGAGGGGGAGATCCCGAGGGGAAAGCGAGAGAGTGGCGGCGGCAAGGAGGAAAAGATGGGACATCTCTCCTAGTTTTTAGGGTTGTGCATTACATATATAGTAGGTGGGTTTGGTTAGGGGCTACCTCATCCCTACGATCGTAATCGTACGGCCGCGAATAAAATAGTTAGGGAGCCCAAATAAGAAAACGATGACGTTTTGTAGATGCTTGGGGATGATCCGGACACAACGGTGGCGACAGCCCGGGTCGGGTCCGGGGAAGTTTCGGACGCGCACGTGAGGAGGGCCGCGGGCTGTTGAGAGAGGTTAGGTTGGGCCTGGCGGTAAGCAGTGGGCTGTGTAGACGGTCTCGAGCTGAGAGAAGAGAAGAGAGAGACCCGGCGACTGTTTCCGGAGACCGAAAACATCCGACGATTTGACCAGCTATAATGCCTCTATAGTTATCCGTTGGGGCATCAAACGATCTCTGAATGCGATGAAACTTGACAGGCGGTCTATCTACACTATAATAAGACCACACGCCAACTTTCAACCCAATCCAAGAACATTTTCCGGCCACTTATAAAATACTATTTCGGACATGCCGCGGGCGCGTGCAAGTGTGTCTGGGCTCAGAACGGACAATGGAAGGAACGAGGAGACCGGGACGGATGCAAGTTTTGAAAATATGATGATGCAATGCACATGATGACATGATTGGATGCAACACGCAAGAAACTGACCTGGCAACAGCAGTGAATAACCGGAAGACACCTGGCACATCGGTCTCGGGGCATTACAGCTTTCCTCCAAAGGCACAACCTCCAACATCCTGACTAGCACGGGATCCGGCGTGGTCTCGGGGAGGGGGCCGGACACCTGATTAGCTTTGCTTTTGCTATCCACTCCTGTTTAAAGGACAACTCTTTTAGGGGCAATTTTATGATAAATATACGGATAGCAAGTCCGGTCACAAGGCTACTTACTTGAGTATCCGGGCGGTTGCAGCTCAGGCCCGCGTCCTCGGTCAAGTCCGGACACATTGCTTGTGATCCGAAGAACAATTTGTACATCTCCACGGGCGTTGCGTCCATGAAATGCTGGAGAGCTCGTGGTCCCTCCGGATTGAACTCCCACAGGCGAAGGGGGCGATGTTTGCCGGGCAAGGCTCGGCGGATCAACATGACCTGCGTCACCATGAACAGGCTAATGTCTCTTTCTAAGAGATCTCGAATGCGTCCCTGAAACAAGGGCACGTCCTTGGATGGCCCCCAGTCCAGTCCTTTATTGACCCATGACACTAGCTGTCGTGGGGGACCCGAGCGAAAGACAGGTGGCGCCACCCACTTGGTGCTCCTTGGAGCAGTGATGTAAAACCACTCTCGTTGCCATAAGCTGGACTCCTCTTGAAAAGATACCTAGGGCCATGGAGCCCCAGCATTCTTGCTTATAAAAGCACCTCCGCACTCCGCGTGCCGTCCCTCGATCATCTTCGGCTCTACTTTGAAGGTCTTGAGCCATAGTCCAAAGTGAGGAGTAATACGGAGGAAGGCTTTGCACACGACGATGAATGAGGAAATATGGAGGATGGACTCCGGAGCTAAGTCGTGAAATTCCAGCCCATAATAAAACATGAGCCCCCTCACAAAGGAATCCGTCGGGAAGCCTAGTCCCCGAAGGAAGTGAGACATGAACACCACACTCTCACCAGGCTTGGGAGTGGGAATGACCTGCCCTTGAGCAGGCAGCCTATGCCAGATTTCGCCGGTCAAGAACCTGGCCTCTCTCAACTTCAGCACGTCCTCCTCCATGACGGAGGAGGGCATCCATCAGCCTCGAAGGTTGGAACCGGACATTGTCGAAGGTCCGAAGCGCCTGAAATCTGGAGCCTTGGGTGTTGGAACTCGAGGCAAAGGGCGAACTCGTTTGAGATTGAAAGAAAGGAGTAAGGCCTTGGTTTCTTTATAAGAGGTTGAATACCAAGGGCCCTCCCCGTGACCGTTTGGGACTCGCCTTTGATCGAGAAAACATACCAACAGGTACAGTTGGGTTACCCACGCCCGTATTGATGAGAATCCCGGAATAAGGGGACACGATCTCTTCTTTCACAAGACTTGCCAAGGAAACTGCCTCGCTAAACGCGCTGAGGTGGGACAGTAAAACGATTCGAATAAAGACTTGGCCGTGGCGTGATGTCACGCAACGGAATACGTCAGCAGATTAGATTTGTGTAAATATTATTCTCTCTATGGCAATATGTGGGAACTTATTTTGCAGAGCCGGACACTACCTTTGTGTTCAAAATCTTCTATGAAGTACTTGGAGGAGGAACCCGCCTTGCAATGCTGAAGACAATCTGCGCACCAGATTCGTCGTCATTGAAGCCTGGTTCAGGGGCTACCGAGGGAGTCCTGGATTAGGGGGTGTCCGAATAGCCGGACTATACCTTCGGCCGGACTCCTGGACTATGAAGATACAAGATTGAAGACTTCGTCCCGTGTCCGGAAGGGACTTTCCTTGGCGTGGAAGGCAAGCTTGGCGATACGGATATGTATATCTCCTACCATTGTAACCGACTCTGTGTAACCCTATCCCTCTCCGGTGTCTATATAAACCGGAGGGTTTTAGTCCGTAGGGCGAAGAACAATCATACCATAGGCTAGCTTCTAGGGTATAGCCTCCTTGATCTCGTGGTAGATCTACTCTTGTACTACCCATATCAGCAATATTAATCAAGGACGTAGGGTTTTACCTCCATCAAGAGGGCCCGAACCTAGGTAAAACATCATGTCCCCTACCTCCTGTTACCATCCGCCTAGACGCACAGTTCGGGACCCCCTACCCGAGATCCGCCGGTTTTGACACCGACACGTAATCTTTACACATCCCATGTACTGAATAAGAAAGAGGTACATAGTTGGCTTACAATCGCCACTTCACACAATACATAAATATAACATTACAATCATCCAGATACAATCAAGGTCCGACTACGGGACCAAAATAAGGACAACCCCAAATGCATAAGATCCCCGATCGCCCCAACTGGGCTCCACTACTGATCGTCTGGAAAGGAAACATAGTATCGACCTGAGTCCTCATCGAACTCCCACTTGAGTTCAGTCGCATCTCCTGGAATGGCATCATCGGCTCCTGCATCTGGTTTTGGAAGTAATCTGTGAGTCACGGGGACTCAGCAATCTCACACCCTCGCGATCAAGACTATTTAAGCTTATGGGTAGGTAAAAGGTATGAGGTGGAGCTGCAGCAAGCACTAGCATATATGGTGGCTAACTTATGCAAATGAGAGCGAGAAGAGAAGGCACGGCACGTTCGAGAATCTATGATCAAGAAGTGATCCTAGACTACTTACGTTCAAGCATAACCCGAGACCGTGTTCTCTTCCCGGACTCCGCCGAAAAGAGACCATCACGGCTACACACGCTGTTGTTTCATTTTAACTAAGTTAAGTTTCAGGTTTTCTACAACCGGACATTAACAAATTCCCATCTGCCCATAACCACGGGCACGACTTTCGAAAGTTCAAATCCCTGGAGGGGTGTCCCAACTTAGCCCATCACAAGCTCTCATGGTCAACGAAGGATATTCCTTCTCCCAGGATGACCCGATCAGACTCGGAATCTCGGTTACAAGACATCTCGACAATGGTAAAACTAAACCAGCAAAGCCACCCGATGTGCCGACAAATCCCGATACGTGCACACGTATCTTGTTCTCAGGGGAACACCGGATGAGACTAGCTACGAGTAAAACCAACCCTCAAGTTTCCCCGAGGTGGCCCCGCAGGCAGCTCAGTTCGGACCAACACTCAGAGGAGCACTGGCCCGGGGGGGTTTAACATAAGATGACCCTTGAGTCCGTGGAACCCAAGGGAAAAAAGGCTAGGTGGCAAATGGTAAGACCAAGGTTGGGCCTTGCTGGAGGAGTTTTATTCAAGGCGAACTGTCAAGGGGTTCCCATTATAACCCAACCGTGTAAGGAACGCAAAATCAAGGAACATAACACCGGTATGACGGAAACTAGGGTGGCAAGAGTGGAACAAAACACTAGGCATAAGGCCGAGCCTTCCACCCTTTACCAAGTATATAGATGCATTAAAGTAAACAAGATATAATAGTGATATACCAACAATAAACATGTTCCAACAAGGAACAAACTCCAATCTTCACCTGCAACTAGCAACGCTATAAGAGGGGCTGGGCAAAGCGGTAACATAGCCAAACAACGGTTTGCTAGGACAAGGTGGGTTAGAGGTTTGACATGGCAATATGGGAGGCATGATAAAGCATGTGGTAGGTATCGAGGCATAGGCATAGCAATAGAGCGAGCAACTAGCAAGCAAAGATAGAAGTGATTTCGAGGGTATGGTCATCTTGCCTGCAAAGTTCTCCGAGTTGACGTGCGCTTGGTCCTCGTAAGCGTACTCAACGGGTTCCTCGATCACGTACTCGTCTCCCGAATCTACCCAAAGCAAGAACACAAGCAAAGGGAACCACAATCAACCACGGTGCAATGCGCAAGCAACATGATGCAAAACATGGCATGATATGCGGGAAGTAATATGCAATGCATATGTGTGCTTCAGAAAGGAAAGATTGAACCAAGCCTCAACTTGGAAAACCAAGAGCGCCGCTGGAAAGACGAGTTGATTTCGGTCGAAATCGATATAAAGATCACCGGAATCAGATGCACGGTTTGCAAATGGCAAGCAAAACAATAATGCCACTATTCTGCGATTAACAGCACGATGCCATCTAGAATGCATCAAGAAAATAAGCTACTGCACTCTAACATAGCAACAAAGCCCATGTCAGTGATCCACTCAAGATGCTTGACAAAAGATGAACACTGAGCTATGGCTAATTCACACAATAGCAGGTTCAAACAAGCATGGCAAAAGTGCAAAAGATATCAGGTTCACAGACTTAGTGAAAATAGCAACATGTCAGGATTTAATATGAGGAAGCAATGTTTAGAGCAAGATAACAACATGCTACAGGAACATATCATGGAAAATCAAGGCATGGCATGAAACTACTCAAAGCATATGACAAAAGTCCCTTACTGACCATAAGCCAAAAGGGATCAGAAAATACAATGGCACCCATGTAAACATAGCAAGTTTCGTTAACAGATTCAGAATTAGAAGAAAAAAACTGGACATGGCAAAAACAGAGTTACGTAGGCATGTTTGCGAGCTCGATGCACTCACCACAAGGCATTTCATGACAAACTAAGCATACACACAGCAAGAAGACATGATCAATAAGCTAACCATGGCAAGAACCAACTCATAGCATGCAAGGATAAACTACAACAACCTCGGCAAAATTGATTAACACGTAAACAATCTGCCAGGAACATTTTATAGCAAAATTAGAGCAAGATTGAGTCATTATAGGGTACTCCATAATTGCAAACAAAGACATGGATGGATAGAACATAACAATATCTCAAAATCATCCTTACTGGACATTCTCAAAAGAGGCATGGATCACTCTGTAGCAACATGAATACATGGCATAAAAATAACATCAGTGTCGTGGAATTGTCACGGCAGATGTCTTAGAGGAAGGACTTAGTCGTAGGGCCACTGCACTAGGAAGCTTAAAGGGGTTAATCAGGACAACGACACGAGAGAGTTTTTATAATAGTTCGGCCCCTTACGATGAAGGTAAAAGCCTACATCTAGTTGGGTTTGGTATTGCTAGGGTTTCGATCTCCAAGAGGCTCAACTCACCGGCTTGGTTATCGATTTATTGTCTCTTGCCCTAAGCCGCCACCGGGTCGTCCCCTTATATACATGGGTTGACACCTGGTGGTCTATAGAGTCCCGGCCGACTCATACTCGTGTCCGGCTCGGTGACTTTCTTTACAAGTCTTTCCTTACATATGGCGGTTCATAATATCAGGCCTTAAACCGCCTTCAGGCCCTTGGGCCTTCTATAATACTTAATAAACTACAATCTTGGATGTTTAACTGGGCTTCTTGCGTAACTCGTCATTGGGGCTGACCCGGCCCCTCCTGGGCGGGTCTCAACTGATAGTAATATCCCCAACATTAGGCCCCAGGTTGACTTTGAACTTTGTTCTTTGTCAATCTTCCATACTTAGCCAAAAATCCGTCTTCTTATCTTTACTGAAATTCCCTTGTAACCCGCTGTGACGTCATCTCTTGAAAACGCAAAAGGTTTTCATGACATCATCTTCCAACGGATCTTTTATCTTTAATGCTTCCCGAGAATCAAGGCGCCTATATAGCTGGATAACCATTATTCGGTTCTCCCTTGATTTTCACGCCCGTCTGTTCGCATCTTTCCTTATAAATAGGCTCGCCCCGGCCTTCCTCATTCTTCTTTATCTCTCTCTGTCTTCTTCCTCTCGTGACCCTGCTACTGCTCGAGCTTCGCCGCAGCCGCGCCTTATCTCCGTGGTCGACTCTGGCCGCTACATCGACCTGAACCGATCCAGAGAACCCGCGGCGACCTCCGCAGTAGACCTGCAACCGTAAGCTTTCTTTCTTTCATGCCTCAGATCTTCATTAGGGTTTCCAAGCTCCTGCGTGTTCTTCGTAGTTCATCATAGTTCTTCATAGTTCTTCTACTGCCTCCTCTTTCTGATCCAAAAGAGATGTATGTTCATGCAGTAGCTATTTGGTGCCTCCTTTTGATATTAGCAGACTCCTTTTTCTGGTACAAGAGCTATGTTTAGATCTGATGAATTCATCTGGACTGTATTGTTAGGTCTAGAATTTTTTTTCATTTTGAACATCCATTTGATCTGAAATAATATCAACCATTTTGGGAAACTTGTTTGTCCCAATACTTAGCTGAATCCGCTTTCTGAAAGAACTTGTAGTCATGGCGGCTTACCGCCCCGGCTTTCTTTTCTTTATATGTCATTAGCCCTTAGTTAAGCCGCCATTACTTGTTTTGCTTCTTCATCTTTTAACTGTTAACCTCACCGTAAAAACTGAACCGGCATGTTGTTTTTCTTTTCAATTCCTTGCACATCATGCCGTCAAAGACACCAACCATCTCTAACTGGGTCCCCTCCACCATAACTGAGGAACGTTTAAAAGAGTTCTTTACCATAGGATTTCTGCCATCAAAAGCCATCATGTCTTATCGTGCCCCTGACCCGGAAGAAGAACGGCCCAATCCGAGAGATGGTGAAGTGATCGTTTTTACTGACCATATGAACCGTGGCTTCTCACCGCCCGGCTCAAAGTTATTCAGAGAGGTCCTCCATTTTTTCAAGCTCCACCCTCAAGATATCGGGCCCAACTCCATATCTAACATCTGTAACTTCCAAGTGCTCTATGAGGTATACCTTCAACAAGATCCGACCATGGAGTTATTTAGAGAATACTTTTATCTGAACCGGCAGAATGAATGCACCAACGGCCTTAATTTAGAGCTTGGAGGCATATCAATTCAGCGCCGGCAGGGTGCCGTCTTCCCCCTTATTGTCTTACCAAGTCACCCAAAGGACTGGAACCAGACCTGGTTCTATTGCAAGGACACTTCGCCAGCAAATGAGAAGCCCCTGCCGGGTTACCGCCCCGATCGTCTGGACTCCAAGTTCGCGCTTCCTGATAAACTTACCGTCGCTGAACGTAAGAGGTTGATACCGTCTATCAAAAGGATCAATGCTCTATTGGGGAACGGTTAAGTGGAGTTGATCTGACCCGCTGCTGGATCTCATGGTGGGTCATCCCTTTGAGCCGCCAGTCAAAGCTGATGTATGAGTATGGTGGAGGCCTTGATGACTCCCTATGTCACAGCCCCGTTCAATTGACAGAAGAAGATATTGTCTCAATGTCAACTCTTCTGGTGAACGGGAAGTATGAAGATTGCAGTGTCATCGGATTAAACCCCTTCTGCAAACTTAACCCGGTTCCAGAAGTAAGGATCTCATTATTTGTCCCTTTAGTATTTTTCCAGCCGTATTGCTCTAATACCTGCCTGACTTTTACCTTGTTTTTACCTGTTTGCAGGCCAATTATGACTTCTGGAAAGTTAAGTACGACCACGAGGCGGCCAAGAAAGCGAAAGCCGCCGCCATAAATGCCAAGAAAATGACCCGGAAATCCAGAAAGAAGAAAAAGAGCACGGCCAAAGATCTGATGAAGCTTGATGATACATCTGACTCGGAGGTAGCCCTCGATTCTCTTGGCCAATTTTTTAACAATGTTATTGACACTGATCATTATCAGGATGACACTGGGGCCAGTCAGGCCGGGGAAGTAGAGGTAACTATCATTTCCTCCGACTCAAAGCCCTTACCAAGACAAAAAGTTCGACGAGTGATCCGTAAAGTAAGGTTTTCTAACCCTTTAGCTCATTTGGATCCCAACTTTCGTTTGAAAAAACAGCAACATGAAAGCCTCCGTCAAGCTGGGATTGAAGATGAACCGGCTATCGCTCTTCAACAAACCCCTCGTAAACGTCTGAATGAGGTTTACTTATTTTTGTCTTTAACTCTGTTTAATGGATTCTTCTCCTTGTATTTCTTTTAACTCTATTTTATCCTTTCAGGAGGTGTCTCGCTCTTCTGGTGACTCATCGCAGACGCAATTCCCGGCTTTCAAGAATGCTCCCGGGTAATCAGAAATCCTTCTTTTCTTTCGGGTTGTTCAATTGCACCTTTATACTAACAACCCTGCAACATTTTTTCTTAGTGGCCAAGCTAAATCCAAGAAAGCAAAGGGAGCTAAGCCGGCGGAAGACCCGCTAGTGCTGGCATTTGACCCGGCTAGGCCATCTTCTTCATTAACTGATGCTCCAGAAGATCCGCCTGTTGATACCGAAGCAAATCCTCCTGAGCCGTCATTTGACGAGACCATTGTGAATCCTTCCACAACCAGACCGTCAAGCTCAGCCAACCCGCCGTCTTCGTCTGCACCAGATGTTCAGATTACTGGGAGCCGCTTCGTTGAACCGGGGAACCCAACCGTGCTGGCTCGGTGTACAGCAAAACAAGAGGCTTTGGAGAGGCAAAACGTTCGCTTTGACGTTGCCAACTATGACCATCTCAATGCCAATGACATTTTATCCGGCTATCTCAACCATGTACACTCCAGCCGCAACTCTGAGATTGAAATGGTCAAACAGCTTCAGTTGAAATACGAGGTATGTTTTTCCGGCTTATCTGTATTCCTTCAGCCCCCAAGTCTTTAGATTATGAGGGAACCGGAATGACATATAGACTTTAAAACATAGGCCGAGACCTTTACCTTTGAAATTTTTCTTGACTTTAATAGAACACAACTTCACCTGTAGTCCCCAAGGGCCGGTTTATTTTGATCATAAATGAACCGATACTTTAAATTATTTGGTACCGTATTCAAAGGACTTACTATTCCGGTTTAACCTTTAAGAAACTTGCTTAACTGCATCCATTAGCCCCCAAGTGCCAAGTGCTGTTACTTTGTAAGGTACTTGGGACTTAAATATGTATGTAGAGTCATAGAAATTTGATTTGGCATACATTAGCCCCCAAGTGTCAAGTAGGGATGGAAATTTTGCCCATGGGTATGGGTACTCGTGGGTACCCTACTCGAAAACAATGGGTATGGGCAAGACTTGAAGAGATTTTCTATCCACGGGTAATGGGTACCCATACCCACAAAATATATGGGTAGGGCATGGGTAAGAAATTGTGCCCATGGGTAACCCAATGGATACCCAAAAAAATCAATAAATGAAAATAACTCCTATAACATGTGGGGTTAACATCCAACTCATATGGTCCAACCCTAAATCTCGTATTCCTTAAACAAGTCATAGCTCGTAGGCTCATAATCACCTGCTCGCCACTCCTCATACGTCCTATGTGACTCCTCAAAAAGATGAAACATCGACTCTTCGCTACCAGACTCCTGCCGAACACTCGATCCAGCAATCCCCAATTCCCACCACCGCCTTCCACTATGCCGGCCTTCCACCAACCGCTGCTCATACTCCCTTGATGCCTCCAAGAGGCCACCAACTGGAGGAGGCCACATACGTGCTATATTACTCTACCATAATCACTTGAATTTTGAGCTCATTTCTCTACCTCTTAAGAATTTGAATGCTATATACTGTACCCAATGGATACCCATTGGGTATAGGATACCCGATGGATATGGGCATGGGTGTCAGTTTATATCCATGGGTATTGAAGTGGGTGGGTATAAAAAGTTTGTATGGGTATGGGTTTGGGTAGAAGGAGGTTGTACCCGCCCATACCCTACCCATTGCCATCCCTAGTGTCAAGTGGTTTTTTGTAAAGTACTTGAGACTTGAATCGTGATTTTTGAATTTGGAAACCAAATCTTGACTCATCTGAATGTTTTGCAGAATGCCTTATCTGAATTGAACTCTCAATTGACTGACGCGAAGACCCGACTAGCGAGTCAGGAGACAGAAATCAAATCTGCTAACTCCAAACTGAAAATAAGTCTCTCTGCAACGGAGAATTTAAAGACCAGCTTTGCTACCAAGGAGAGAACTTGGGAAGAGGAAAAAACACTTCTGACCCAACATGCTGAGACGGCCGAAACAGTATGAAAGAGATTTCAACAGAGTTGAACGGGTTAAAGGGCCGGGTGTCTCAAATGGTAGCTGCTATCTTTGGTAAGTTGTCTGACTAACTTCTGTGTGTTGTTTGCCAATCCGGAGTCTAATCCGCCAACTGACTTTACGTGTAAATTTATGCAGGTCCGCGAAGCAAAAATCTGAGCCAAGACCCGTTGATTAAACTGAAGGAAGTATACACTTTGGTTGAACAACTGTATATTGGCGCACAGCGGGCTCTGGCCGCCATCTCTCCTGCTAATCAAGGACCAAACCGGCTCAGCGACATCCTGAAGAAACTGTCCATCCTTCCTGCTAGGTTTCAAGAAGTAAAACGCTCCTGCGCGCGAGCCGGAGCTTTGACTGCCCTGAGCCGCTCCAAGGCTTGGGTGCCAGACCTAGACCCGGTGGACGTGGTAAGAGGCTATCCCACCGTGAAGTAAGACGAGTCTCTTTTTGATCAGGATGACTTCATGGCTTGCGTGCGCGGAGTCCAGCCTCAAGCAACTACCCTTGGATATGATACCAATGTTGATAAATACCAGCCGGGTTTTGATAGTGAGAGTAAGAAGATGACCACTCCCTCATACAAGGTAACAGATTTGATCCCACCGGTGAGAGAAGATACATTTGCCCCGGAAGTTGACCCGGTCGGCCTGATCGACGATGAAGCCGAATTTGTCGCCGTGAACGGTTTTGATTGGTCAAAACCCAACTTCCAGCCAACAGAAGGTGGTGAACCGGCGAGGAAGGAACAATGATCATCTTCACAGGCTTATAAAGCCTTGTAATGACTTAGTTGTGAAGATACTGTATGCTTTGCTTATGCTGTCGCGCATAAAACACCTTTTATGGGAGTCTGTTTCCTGATGCCAATGTATGCATCATATTTAATGTTTTGTTTCTGCAATGTTTGAACTCTGTTCCTATAAATACAAGGAAAAGACTGGCTTGGCGGCTTAGAACCAAATGGGTTAAAACACCCAATTTATAGCCAATATGTTTACCACATTAAGAAACAGAGACAGATATAAATAAAGGACAAGGGCTAACTCTTTAGTTAATGCGTATAAGTAATAACCATACCTTGTCCCTTTTGAGCCTCAGACACCAGTTTAAATAACCCGGGTGATGAATTTGATAATTCAATCTTTATGAGAAGCCAATGCTTTTTTGAATACTCAATGATTACTATACCTTCATAGGTTGCATCTTTTGATCCGTAAGCCGCCGGTGTGAATGACCCGGGCAGCTGTATTGTCAAATAGTCGAGCCCGCGAAGAAGACCAAGCTAATTGTTTGTAATATTGAAACAACAAAAACTAAAAAACAAGTAACATATAATAAGCATGATTTAACCATGTATTCAAAAGGTTGGGGGTTTCTGATTCGAATACAATCAGTAAACCGGACCAAAGGGGTTAAGCTAAGGTTCGAATACGACCATATAGCCCCAGTGGCTTTGGCGTTGTGCCGATCAAGAGGGTACCGACAACTATGTTCTCTATGGTTCGAATACGACCTATGTTTGAACAGGAAGCCCCCAAATGACCTTGAGAGGTTTTTAACGACCCTAATTCGAATACGATCCAAGTCAGACCCAAAAGGGGTTAAGCTATGATTCGAATACGATTAGGAAGCCCCCAAGTGAGTTTGGCCTTGAGCCGATCAAGAGGGTTACGACAGCTATGTTCTCTTTGGTTCGAATACGATCTATGTTTGAACAGGAAGCCCCCAAGTGAGTTTGACCTTGAGCCGATCAAGAGGGTTACGACAGCCATGTTCTCTTTGGTTCGAATACAACCTATGTTTGAATAGGAAGCCCCCAAGTGACCATCAGATTGCAGCTAGATTCGGATACGATCATAAGCTGGACCAAAAAGGTTAAACTTGATTCAAATATGATCAGCTCCTTAATAGTCATTTGAAAAATAAGAACTAACCAAGATGCACAATTTTTTAAAATAAAAGAGACTGATGGTCTTTCTTTATTGCTTAACATGGTATATACAATGCTAAAGTATGTACATGATGAGAGCCGGTAGCTCAGGTGTAATATGGCCGAAGTTGAGCAATGTTTCACGGCCGGCGGGTCTCTTCCTCCGACTTACATGAGTCTGTGTGCTCTCGAACGTCAATGAGGTAATATGACCCGTTGTTTAAGTTCTTATTGACCACAAAGGGCCCTTCCCAAGGTGGGGATAACTTGTGTGCATCTGATAGATCCTAGATGAGCCGGAGCACCAAGTCGCCTTCCTGAAAAGTTCGGGACTTAACCCGGCGGCTGTAATATCGGCGCAGGTCCTGTTGATAAATTGCTGACCGTGACACTGCTAAGTCTCTTTCTTCATCCAACAAGTAAAGTGCATCCTGTCTTGTTTGCTCATTATTAGCTTCAACATAAGCCGCCACACGGGGCAAGTCATGACGGATGTCACTAGGCAACACTGCTTCTGCTCCATAAACCATGAAGAAAGGTGTGTAACCTGTCGACCTGTTAGGTGTGGTGTTGATACTCCATAACACCGAGGGTAATTCCTCTACCCAACAACCCGGCGTCCGCTGTAAGGGAACCATAAGCTGGGGTCTTATACCTTTCAAAATTTCCTGATTGGCCCTCTTAGCTTGACCATTGGATTGAGGATGAGCTACAGAAGAAACATCAAGCCGGATGTGGTCACGTTGACAAAACTCCTCCATAGCTCCTTGGGATAGATTAGTTCCATTGTCAGTGATAATGCTGTGTGGAAAACCAAAACGGAAGATCACCTATTTCATGAACTGAACTGACGTGGCCGCCTCACACTTACTCACTGGCTCCGCCTCAACCCACTTAGTGAATTTATCAACTGCCACCAAGAGATGTGTCTTTTTATCCTTGGACCTTTTGAAAGGCCCCACCATGTCAAGCCCCCAGACCGCAAACGGCCAAGTGATTGGGATCATCCGGAGCTCCTGAGCCGGCACATGCGCCCGTCGTGCAAACTTTTGACATCCATCACATCTACTGACCAAATCTTCTACATCATTATGAGCCGTCAACCAGTAAAAGCCGTGACGAAAAGCCTTGGCCACCAGAGATTTTGAGCCAGCGTGATGACCACAATCACCTTCACGGATCTCACGAAGTAATTCTTGACCTTCTTCAGGGGAAACGCAATGCTGATACGCTCCAGAGACACTGCGATGGTATAATTCTCCATCTAAAATCGACATTGACTTAGACCGCTAGGTTATCTGTCGAGCCAGAGTCTCATATGCTGGCAACTCCCCCCGGGTCATGTAAGCCGAAAACGATACTGTCCAATCTGGGATGATAGGAAGAGCCACCACCAACTGCGCCTCCGGGTCAGGAACAGCTAAATCTTCTTCTGTGGGCAACTTGACAGAGGGGTTATGCAAAACATCCAAAAAGGTGTTAGGTGGCACCAGCTTACGCTGAGACCCCAATCGGCTTAAGGCATCAGCCGCCTCGTTCTTTCGACGGTCAATGTGCTCCACCTGATAACCTTTAAAATGTCCTGCAACGGCATCAACCTCCCGGCGATAAGCCGCCATGAGAGGGTCCTTGGAATCCCACCTGCCAGATACCTGTTGAGCCACTAGATCTGAGTCGCCAAGACATCTGACCCGGCTCGAACTCATCTCTTTCGCCACTCGAAGACCATGGAGCAAGGCTTCATACTCTGCTGCATTGTTGGTGCAAGGAAACATCAACCGTAACACATAACAAAATTTGTCACCTCGTGGGGAAGTTAACACAACTCCAACCCCCGAGCCTTCCAACTGTCTGGACCCGTCAAAATGAATAGTCCAATACGTGGTGTCTGGTTTCTCTTCTGGCATCTGCATCTCTGTCCAGTCATTGATGAAGTCAACCAGTGCTTGAGATTTGATCGCAGTACGCGGCACATACTTCAACCCATGAGACCCAAGCTCAATTGCCCACTTGGCAACTCGTCCAGTGGCTTCTCTGTTTTGAATGATGTCTCCCAAAGGAGCAGAGCTGACCACAGTGATCGGGTGACCCTGGAAATAATGTTTAAGCTTCCGGCTTGCCATGAATACCCCGTATACGAGTTTCTGCCAATGCGCATATCGTTGCTTGGATTCAATCAACACCTCACTGACATAGTAAACCGGTCATTGAACCGGATGTTCCTTGCCAGCCTCCTTGCGCTCCACCACAATAGCCAAACTAACAGCCCGTGAGTTGGCGGCCACATATAATAACAATGGCTCTTTTTCAACTGGAGCAGCAAGAACCGGCGGCTCAGCAAGCTGTGCCTTCAGATCCTCAAAAGCAGTATTTGCAGCATCACTCCAAATAAAATCATGTGTTTTCTTCATCATCTGATACAAAGTCATTGCCTTCTCTCCTAACTGGCTTATGAACCGGCTTAAGGCCGCAACACGACCTGCCAGCCACTGAACGTCATTGACGCACGTTGGTTTGGCTAAAGACGTAATTGCTTTGATTTTCTCCGGGTTAGCTTCAATACCTCGGTTGGACACCAAAAAACCCAAGAGCTTGCCAGCTGGGACTCCAAAAACACACTTGGCCGGGTTAAGCATCATTTTGTAGATCCGGAGATTATCGAAAGTCTCTTTCAGATCTGTGACCAAGGTTTCCTCCTTCCTAGATTTTACCACTATATCATCCACGTAAGCATGAACATTGCGTCCAATTTGATCATGAAGACAATTCTGCACACACCGCTAGTAAGTCGCCTGGGCACTCTTAAGCCCAAAGGGAATAGACACATAGCAAAAAGCTCCAAAAGGAGTAATAAAGGCTGTCTTCTCCTGATCCTTGACCGCCATCTTAATCTGATGATAACCGGAATAAGCATCCAAGAAACTCAAACATGCACAACCTGCCATAGCATCAATGATTTGATCAATACGAGGGAGAGCAAAAGGATCAGCCGAACAAGCTTTGTTCAGATCGGTGTAATCTACACACATACGCCAGGAGCCATTCTTTTTTAGTACGAGCACCGGGTTAGCTAACCACTCTGGGTGAAAGACCTCTACGATGAACCCGGCCGCCAAGAGCCGGGCCACCTCTTCTCCAATGGCCTTGTGCCTTTCCTCATTGAACCGTCGGAGAAACTTTCTAACAGGTTTAAACTTTGGATCAATATTAAGAGTGTGCTTAGCGAGTTCCCTCGGGACACCCGGCATGTCTGAAGGTTTCCATGCAAAGATGACCCGATTCTCACGGATGAACTCGATGAGCGCGCTTTCCTATTTCGGATCCAAGTTTGCGCTGATGATGAACTGTTTGGATGAGTCGCCAGGCACAAAGTCAACCATCTTAGTGTCATTAGCTGATTTGAACTTCAGCACCGGCTCATGCTCTGTTGTTGGTTTCTTTAATGATGTCATGTCTGCCGGGTCAACATGATCCTTGTAAAATTTTAACTCCTTTGTTGCACAAACAGATTTAGCATAGGCAACATCACCTTCTTCACACTCCAAGGCTATCTTCCGGCTCCCATGTTCTGTAATGGTGCCCTTATGCCCCGGCATCTTGAGCTGTAAATACACGTAACACGGCCGAGCCATGAACTTGGCATAAGCCAGCCGCCCAAACAGAGCATGATATGGGCTCTTGATCTTAACCACCTCAAAGGTTAATTTTTCTGCTCTGGAGTCATACTCATCCCCAAAGGCTACTTCCAGCTCAATCTTACCAACTGGGTATGCCGACTTACTAGGTACCACACCGTGAAAGACAGCGTCAGATTGTTTAAGATTTTTATCAGTCAATCACATCCGGAGGAACGTCTCATAATAGAGGATGTTGAAGCTACTGCGTCCATCCATAAGTACCTTAGTAAACTTGTATCCACCAACCTGAGGTGCCACTACCAAGGCCAAGTGACCCGGATTATCAACCCGTGGCGGGTGATCCTCTCTGCTCCACACAATAGGCTATTCGGACCAACGTAGATAACATGGAATCACCGGCTCAACGGCATTGACGACCCTCTTGTGAAGTTTCTGGTCCCTCTTACATAAACTGGTGGTAAATACATGGTATTGCCCACTACTCAGCTGCTTCGGGTTGCTCTGATAACCAGATTGCTGCTGTTGATTACCTTGGCCAGGTTGTTGATTATATCCTCCTTGGTGACCAGGATAACCGTGACCATGAAAACCTCCTCCGCCTGAACCGGCGCCCGGGCCGTGAAAACCGCCTCCTCCTGAACCGCCACCTGGGCCGTGACCTCCATCAAACGTGTTTGAATTTTTAAACGCCTTCATGATCGTACAATCTTTCCACAGGTGGGTGGCTGGCTTCTCCCAGGTGTCGTGCTTTGGAAAAGGTTCATTTAACAACTGCTCAAGGGTGGGACCTGACCCGCCCGACCGAGGGGGCTGTCTGCCCTTGCGCAGTTGATTACCACCCTGTGCATTAGTGTTAGCAACAAACTCATCAGCCTTATGTTTATTACCTCCCTGATTCGCCGGGTTATGCTGGTGACCCTTGCCGTTGCCGTTCTTCTTTCCCTTCATTGCCTTTTCTTCATCAGACACCGGGTTCTCGGTAGTATCAGAATCAGCATACTTGACGAGAGCCGCCATCAACGTTCCCATGTCATTACAGTCACGCTTGAGCCGCCCCAACTTCTGCTTCAGAGGTTCAAAACGACAATTTTTCTACAACATTAAAACTACTGAGCCAGCATCCATCTTATTAGATGAATGTATTAACTCCTTGACCCGGTGCACCCAGTGGGTTGTGGATTCACCATCCTCTTGCTAGCAATTGGTCAGGTCCACAATCGCCATAGGCTGTTTACACGTGTCCTTAAAGTTCTGGATGAACCGGGCTTTCAATTCCGCCCATGAGCCGATAGAATTGGGTGGCAATCCCTTTAACCAAGTACGAGCTGTTCCATCTAACATCATGGTGAAATACTTGGCCATTGCAGCATCACTGACCTCCAACAATTCCATAGACATCTCATAACTCTCAATCCAAGCCCCCGGTTGTAGGTCAGCCGTGTAATTAGGCACTTTACGAGGCCCCTTGAAGTCCTTTGGCAAACGCTCATTGCGTATGGCCGGCACCAATCAAGGCACGCCTCCGGTTCTTGTGGCCACTCCTGCCTCAACCGAGGTTGCTGGATAAGACGGAAAGGTTTGATGAGCCGCCTGATCTTCTACCATTTGAGTTGCTCGTCCCGCCTCTTGACGAATCCTCTCCTGATCCACCAAGTTAAGGGCTCTAGCCCGCACCGGCTCATGCCTGTATGGCCGGTTGTGGCGTTGAGCATTGCTTGACATATCCGCGGACTCCATATACCTACTGTAACTCGGGCTCCGGCTTGGGCGAGGAGTTGAGTGGATCCTGTCTCGACTGTAGGAGTACGCATCCTGCTGCGCCAGAGCCGTTTGAAGAAGTTCTCTGACCCTCCCTGTTTCAATTACTGCTGGTGAGTTGCCTTCCATTGGGAGAGACGCCAAATGAGCCGACACTGCGATGAGGTTTTCCAAAGGGTTGGAGAAGTGACCTGGCGGTGTTGGCACGTAATGAGGTGGAGCGGTAATTATACGAGGTGGCTCTGTGGCACGTGGCTGAACCGGTGCACCGGGTGTCGTGATCCGGTTTGCCTCCGGCGGGTTGCTCCCCCCGGCCCCGGGTGTATGGAACAGGTTCCTCGGATCAAGCGTCAGAGGCAGACGTGATTGAGTTTTCTGATGCCTCCTCCTCATGACTTCGTTTGATGCGTTAAGGTCCACCGAGAGCCGGAAAGTCTCCGCTTGAAGTTGTTGAGCACAAGCATCCAAAGCCGCTTGTTCTGCCGCCATCCGGGTTTCCTCTGCGGCTAGATTTTCCTTAGCTTGCACCATCTCCTCATGCATGCATGCCACCTCTGCGTCGTGCTGGGCTTTATCCGCCGGCTCTACCATGGTGGTTAACAAAGTTGTCAGTTTATCCATGAGATCCATTAGAATCTGAGCCGGGGGCGCGAGGGGTCTCCTGACCCGGCTGCAGCCGACCCGATAGCCGCTGCTGCCGCTGTGGTAGAATTCTGCCCGGGCTGTGTCCCTGCCATGAAGACTCCGGCCCAATTCGGCGGCTCAAGGGGGTCCGGAATACTGCTGCCATCGGAACAGCCCCCGAGCATGCCGTCTTGTAGTTGGTACAAAGAGTCCGTCTCGCCCGTTGATGATGCAGTGTCAGAACAGACGGTCGTCTCACCGCCCTCCACCAATCCTTCAGAGTATTCACCGCCACGGATGCAGCCTACGAAGGCATGCTTCACGACAGATTGAACACGGGCGGTCCTTGCATGCTGAGCCATTTCGAAGAGGTTGGTGTGGACGTCCGGCTCAGGGCCCGACTCGCCGATCCGGCCGACGAAAACGTGAATACCGCCGAAGGGGACCCGGTACCCGTACTCGATTGAGCCGGCCTCAGGGCCCCAGCCTTTGTCGTCGATGTAGAGCTTGTCGCGACGACTCTTGGTCATCCGGCCCACAGCGTATCCCTTGAGCCCTTCGAAGCTGCCGTTCAAGAACTCAAATCCACCGTGCGCTGGCCCCACGGTGGGCGCCAACTGTCGTGGAATTGTCACTGCAGATGTCCTAGAGCAAGGACTTAGTCGTAGGGCCATCGCACTAGGAAGCTTAAAGGGGTTAATCGGGACAAAGGACACGAGAGAGTTTTTATACTAGTTCGGCCCCTTACGATGAAGGTAAAAGCCTACGTCTAGTTGGGTTTGGTATTGCTAGGGTTTCAATCTCCAAGAGGCTCAACTCGCCGCCTTGGTTATTTATTTGTTGTCTCTTGCCCTAAGCCGCCACCGGGTCGTCCCCTTATATACATGGGTTGACACCTGGTGGTCTACAGAGTCCCGGCCGGCTCATAATCGTGTCCGGCTCGGTGACTTTCTTTATAAGTCTTTCCTTACATATGGCGGTTCATAATATCAGGCCTTAAACTGCCTTCAGGCCCTTGGGCCTTCTATAATACTTAATAAACTACAATCTTGGATGTTTAACTGGGCTTCTTGCGTAACTCGTCATTGGGGCTAACCCGGCCCCTCCTGGGCGGGTCTCAGCAGATAGTAATATCCCCAACAATCAAGGAAATGACTTAGAAGAATTCTAAGTCCCTGAAATCAGCAACATCACGAGGGCTTGCATGCTTGTGCTAGTCACCACAAAGATCACAGAAATACATGGCATACACCCCTGTAAAGATGGCATGGCATAGCCCAAAACACATGTAGGGCTCAAGTTCATAGGAGGCACACATTAAACATGGCAAAAATGTCAAATGTCCATAATCTGTTAGGAAGTAGAAACTAACATTACATAGCACTCTTGCAATGGCATTTAGGGCATCAAGATGAACTCAAATCAACATGGTGCAATGGAATGAAATGAAGAGCACATCCAGACATGCGCTGGCCCCACAATTTGATATGCTACACGCCCAAATGGAGCTACGGATGATGAGGTGTGACATGATGAAGATGCCTAGAAAATATGAACATAAAAGACTTAGTGACGAAAAAGTTCAACCCTCTCAGATCCAGATCCAGCAGGGCACGCGAACTGAGGTGGGCTCGAGCTCTCGCCGGAGCTCTTAGCTGGACGGTGCTCGGGACTTGCCAGGGAGGAGGAGGATGGCCGGAGCCAAGGGGGCGCCGGAGTTGGAGAGGACGAGGCGGTGAGGTGCCCAGCGTCGGGCGGTGGCGGCGGCCAGCGTGGCGGCGGCCGGTGTGGCGGAGAGGAGGCACGGCGGCCATCGAGTGGCGTGGCGGAGGCGACGGGCGGCACGGGGAGGTGCCGGCGGAGTCGGGTGGCGACGGATCCCGCAGGGATCGGGCGGCGGCGGTTGGGCCTCGAGGGCCCGCCTCGGGCCTGGCGGGCCGAGGGCAAAGTGGGCGCAGGCACTCCATGTGGCGACAGGCGATTGGTCCGGGCGGGGTGCGGACGCGTCCGGCTCCGGGTGGACGTGTCCGGTGCGCGGAGGAAGGGGGAGACTAGGGTTTGATCTGGGATTTTTTGGGGGGAGGCACCTATTTATACATAGAAGGAGCTAGGAGGCTCCAAATGGAGTGCGGTTTTCGTCCACGTGATCGTGATCGAATGACAAAGATGATGGAGGGGGTTTAGGTGGGTTTTGGGCCACTTTGGAGAGGTGTTGGGCTGCAACACACATGAGGCCTTTACGGTTCCTTGGTTAACCGTTGGAGTATCAAACGAAGGCCAAATGGCACGAAACTTGACAGGCGTTCTACCGGTAGTGAACCAAGGCCTCTTGGCAAGTCTCGGTCCAATCCGAGAACATTTAACACCCGCACACGAAAAGAGGCAAAAGGGGACGCCGGAGGACGTAGGAGTGCCGGAATGCAAAACGGACAACTGGGAAAATGCTCGGATGCATGAGACGAACACGTATGCAAATGTGATGCATATGATGACATGATATGAGATGCATGACAAAGGCAAAAGCAAAACAAAGACGAAACCCAACCATGAGGGAATATCATAACTTAGTGCCGAAAATGCCAAGAGTTGGAATACAAATATGGCAAGTTACATATGTGGCGTTACAACACTCCACCACTATGAAAGGATCTCGTCCCGAGATCTAGGACTGGAAATACTCCGGATATTCAGAACAGAGGTGGTCCTCGCGTTCCTAGGTGGCTTCACGGTCGGAATGATGTGACCACTTCACTTTCAGGAATTTGATAGACTTGTTGCGAGTCTTGCGCTCAGTTTCTTCAAGAATAGCAACGGGATGCTCATGATAAGACAGGTCTTCTTGGAGATCAATATCTTCAAAGTTGATGGTGCGGTCAGGAGTCTTGAAACACTTGCGGATCTGAGACACGTGAAACACGTCGTGCACATTTGCAAATTTGGATAGAAGCTCAAGTTGATAGGCGAGATCGCCTCTTTTGCCAATGATCATGAAAGGACCCACGTATCTAGGGGCAATCTTCCCTTTGATACCGAAGCGACGAGTACCTTTCATTGGAGAGACTCGGAGGTAGACATGGTCTCCGATCTCAAAAGCCAAGTCACGATGCTTGCTATCATAGTAACTCTTCTGGCGCGATTGCGCGGCTTTGAGATTTTCACGAATGACTTTGCACATTTCTTCAGCCTCTGTCATCAAGTCATTGCCAAGAAGTTGGCGTTCACCAGTCTCTGACCAGTTAAGAGGAGTACGACACTTCCTGCCATAGAGAATCTCGAATGGGGCCTTGCCCGAACTTGCTTGGAAGCTATTGTTGTAGGAGAAATCGGCATATGGAAGACAATCTTCCCACTTCATACCGAAAGAAAAGACACATGCCTGGAGCATATCTTCAAGAATTTGATTGACTCGCTCAACTTGGCCACTAGTTTGAGGATGAAAGGCTGTGCGGAAGTGAATGTTGGTGCCCATAGCCTTCTGAAAGGAGTCCCAGAACTTAGAGGTAAATATGCTTCCATGATCTGAAGATATCAACTACGGAATGCCGTGCAAAGAGACAATCCTAGAGGTATATAGCTCTGCCAACTGAGCTGCTGTGATAGATTCTTTGATAGGCAGAAAATGAGCCACTTTAGTGAGCTTGTCGATGACAACGAAGATAGCATCATTGCCACGCTTGGACTTGGGAAATCCAATCACGAAGTCCATCTCAATATGGTCAAACTTCCATTCTGGAATGGCAAGAGGTTGGAGGAGACCAGCTGGTCGTTGGTGTTCTGCCTTCACTCTTCTGCAGACATCACATTCATTCACGAATTGAGCAATCTCGCGCTTCATTCGAGTCCACCAATACGACTGCTTGAGGTCATGGTACATCTTTGTACTTCCAGGGTGAATAGACAGGAGTGAATTGTGAGCCTCGTTCATAATGACTTTACGAAGGTCACCCTTAGGAACAACAATGAGATCCTCAAAGAATAGATCTTTGTCATCAAGATGATAGCACTTGTACTTGGGTTGACTCTTGGCAATCCCAATCTTCACCTTCTTCACCATGGCATCAAGAAGTTGAGCCTCACAAATCTGATCTTCCAAAGTAGGAGAGACTTGGAGGTTGGCAAGGAATCCTTGAGGAACAATTTGGAGATTAAGTTTGCGGAAAGCTTCACAAAGCTCTGGTTGGTAGGGCTTGAGAATCAAACTGTTGCAGTAAGCCTTCCAGCTCAAAGCGTCAGCAATGACATTGGCCTTGCCTGGAGTATATTCAATACTCGGATTATACTCTTGAATCATTTCGACCCAACGAGTCTGCCTGAGGTTGAGGTTGGGCTGAGTGAAGATGTACTTGAGACTCTTATGATCAGTGAAGATGTCCACTTTCCTTCCCAACAAGAGATGTCTCCATGTTAAGAGAGCATGGACAACTGCCGCCAACTTGAGGTCATGAGTGGGGTAGTTCTTTTCGTTGGGCTTCAACTGACGAGAGGTATAGGCCACAACTTTCTTCTCTTGCATTAACACAGCACCGAGACCTTGCAGGGAAGCATCACAGAAAACCTTGAATGGTTTGGATTCATCAGGAGGAGTCAGAACTGGAGCTGTGACTAACTTCTCTTTGAGGGTGTTGAAAGCGATGTCACATTCAGGCGTCCAGACATACTTCACATGCTTCTGTAGGAGGTTGGAAAGAGGCTTCACGATTTTAGAGAAATTCTCAATGAACCTTCGACAATAGCTTGCGAGCCCAAGGAAGTTGCTGAGTTGCTTCACATTCTGAGGTGGTTCCCAATTCACAATTGCAGACACCTTCTCAGGATTAACAGCTATGCCCTTGGCGGATATGATATGCCCAAGGTAGAGAACCTCATCGCGCCAAAACTCGCACTTTGAAACCTTCGCATAGAACTGATGTTCTCTGAGTTTGTCCAGCACCAATCTCAAGTGCTTGGCATGATCCTCCTTGTTCTTGGAAAAGACCAAAATGTCATCGAAATAGACTAAGACGAAGTCATTTGTGTAGGGGTTGAAGATGAAGTTCATCATGCGAGAGAATGTTGGAGGAGCATTGACGAGGCCGAAAGACATGACAGTGTATTCATATGAACCATAGTTTATTCTGAATGTTGTCTTGGGGATGTCTTGTTCACGAATGCAAATCTGATGATAGCCCATACGGAGGTTAAGCTTGGAGAATACTTGAGCACCTTTGAGTTGCTCGAAAAGCTCGTTGATGTTGGGAAGTGGGTACTTGTTCTTTATGGTCTTCTTGTTCAATGGATGGTAGTCAACACGAAGTCGGTCCGTTCCATCCTTCTTCTTGATAAAAAGAACACCACAACCCCATGGAGAAGAACTTGGTCGGATGAGACCCATACGCTCTTGAACATCGAGTTGTTTCTTCAGCTCCTTCAACTCTTCAGGTCCAAGCTTGTAAGGACGTTTGCAAACAGGTTCCGTGCCAGGCTCAAGATCGATAACGAATTCAACTGGCCAGTGAGGAGGCATTCCTGGAAGCTCTTCTGGAAAGACGTCTTGATATTCACAAACGACTGGAATCTGAGAGATGGCATCCAACTCTCCCTTCTTGTTGAGAGAAAACAGTCGAATGGTATCATCACGAGCGGCAAAGACAATCACATCCTCAGACGAGTGTGTCAATTGAATCTGCCTGGCAGCACAATCAAGCTGAGCCTTGTGCTTAGAAAGCCAGTCCATTTCAAGAATTAGATCAATATCCGAGTTGCCAAGAACAATTGGAGAAGCCAGAAATTTGTAGTCACCCATCTTGATAGAAACATCCGGAACCATCATGCTAGAACTCAAACGCTTAGCCGGAGAAACCACTTGCAATTCTTTAGGTAATGCCTTAGTGCCAAAGTTGTGCTCCGATGCAAAAGGGAATGACATGAAAGAATGCGATGCACCAGAGTCAAAAAGAACTTTTGCAGGAATATCGTTAACAGGAAGGTTACCCATGATCACTTCTGACGAGTCCTCTGCCTGAGTTGCGTTCATCATGTTAACCTTTGCAAACTTGGGATTATGCTTGGCCACTGCATTGCTAGCAGATCTCATAGGAGGAGGAGGAAGACACCTCTGGTTGAAGCATTTGTTTGCATAGTGACCCTTCTGCTGACACTTGTTGCACGTGACCTCTGAGAGCGGCCGGTGATACGGAGCACTTGACCTTGAAGCATGAGACGAAGTCTTGTTCTGAAAGCCTGGGTTGGGTGGGTGGGAAGATCCATTGCCACCTTTGCTCTTCTGCTGATAAGGCTGACGGAACGGAGGAGGAGGAGGCAACCAATACTTTTGCTGCTTAGCTGCCACTTGAGTTGAGGAAGAAGAAGGAGTTGCATCCCTGACTCTCTTCTTGGAAGCATCACACTTGAGCTGAGCAGTCTCTTACTTTAGTGCCATATTGTAGAACTCATCATACTTTTTCGGCTCAAAAAGAACAAGAGCTAGTTGCAGATCTTCTCTGAGGCCACCTCTGAACTGATAAATCATGCTCTTCTCGTCAGGGACGTCTGGCTTGGCGAAACGAGCGAGGTTCTGGAACATGATGTTGTATTGGTAAACAAACAAGCTGCCTTGCTTCAGATTGCGGAACTCCTCATGCTTGCTCTCAACAACACTCTGAGGAATGTGGTGAGCTCTGAAGTCTTGGCGGAAATCATCCCAGGTAATCACACGACCTCCTCTGGAATCTTTGTATTATTGATACCACTCTGCAGCTTGGTCTTTGAGTTGGAACGAAGCAAACTTGACAAAGTCCTCAGGCCTAACATTGCTGCACTTGAAATGTTTGCAGATATCCACGAGCCAATCATCAGCGTTTGTGGCCTCGACACGGTTACTGAAGGTCTTTGGCTGGTTTGCGAGGAACTGGTTGAGTGTAGCAAACTGAGTTTGATTGTTGCCATTGCCTTGATTTCCTTGGTTGCGCTCTTGCAAGAGTTGCATAATCAGCTGCGTGTTGGCGTTGGTAGCGGCCATCACATCTTGCCATGCCTCCGGAGGTGGAGATGGTGGTGGTGGTTCTTGATTCTGGCGCGTTGGAGGACCCATCCTGAAGAGGGTGACATCCGTTAGCATCTTGAAAGACATATATTCAAGCTGAATCAAATGGATTGAAATTCCAACATATAGCCTTAACATTCGAACAAAAATGAACGAATGAATTCCAAATTAAATGATCTCACTTCCATAAATTGAGAAGCCACTTAGATAGAGGTAGATGAATAAATCAACAAGGTACGGACATGAACAAATACTTGGTAAGGATTACCCAATCACAAACCAAATATCTGCGGAAGAAATACTAGAGCTACATGAATTCCCACCTATGAAACTCCCGAAATTTTCCGGTTATGCAATCAGGTGTTGGGGATACAGGGGAAGCATAATATCTCACCCAAAACTAGCAAATCCTACATCCAGCTGTATCCATCCTTCAACACATAACCAAGAAACCTTCAGAAATCGTTTACCTCAACCTTCGAAAAGCATCCATTATACGAGTTATGGCAATACTCCCGAACTCCTGCCCCAGTACTGGGTGGTGTCGAGGTTATCTCACCAACAACTGCATAAAAGAGATTTTCGATGTCGGCGAAACTCAGGTATTCCAGAATTGCAACGATCAAATTGTGACGACAACACCTCGGAGCTCAACTCCCCGGGACACTTCCACAACCCCTAAATGTCAGGAGGTACTAAGAACAATGTTCTCATCACAAAACCATCGGAACGATTCCAAGATACTCGCGTGATCCTAAAAATAATTTGTGAAATTTGAGAAGAGAAGAGTCAAAACTCTACATCAGGATGCCTCACCAGAGCGACGAAGGGACTGAGGAATAAAAAGAATCCTACTCTCCAATATATATAATCTCCTATAAGACTCAAAACATTTTTCTAGACTCAACAACGCCAGCGATTCAATCAAGCACGGGACTCCTAAGTCGGGGAAGGCTCTGATTACCAACTTGTAACACCCACGATGCGGCTATATCTCCCACGTGTCGGAGCACGACTTAGAGGCATAACCGCATTGTAGGCAATGTTGCAAGAGGGGTAATCTTTACACATCCCATGTACTGAATAAGAAAGAGGTACATAGTTGGCTTACAATCGCCACTTCACACAATACATAAATATAACATTACAATCATCCAGATACAATCAAGGTCCGACTACGGGACCAAAATAAAGACAACCCCAAATGCATAAGATCCCCGATCGCCCCAACTGGGCTCCACTACTGATTGTCTGGAAAGGAAACGTAGTATCGACCTGAGTCCTCATCGAACTCCCACTTGAGTTCAGTCGCATCTCCTAGAATGGTATCATCGGCACCTGCATCTAGTTTTGGTAGTAATCTGTGAGTCACGGGGACTCAGCAATCTCACACCCTCGCGATCAACACTATTTAAGCTTATGGGTAGGTAAAAGGTATGAGGTGGAGCTGCAGCAAGCACTAGCATATATGGTGGCTAACTTACGCAAATGAGAGCGAGAAGAGAAGCAACGCACGGTCGAGAAGCTAATAATGATCAATGAACTGGAGCTAGTTCTGTGTCACCCTAGGTTATGACTGTTACATGATGAACCGCATCCGGCATAATTCTCCATCACTGATCCATTGCCTACGAGCTTTCCATATATTGTTCTTCGCTTATTTACTTTCCTGTTGCTATTGCTATCATCACTACAAAATACCAAAAACATTACTTTTACTACGGTTACCTTTTGTTACCGTTATCACTACTATCATATTACTTTGCTACTAAACACTTTGCTGCAGATATTAAGTTTCCAGGTGTGGTTGAATTGACAACTCAGCTGCTAATACTTGAGAGTATTCTTTGGCTCCCCTTGTGTCGAATCAATAAATTTGGGTTGAATACTTTACCCTCGAAAACTGTTGCGATCCCCTATACTTGTGGGTTATCAGGACTATTTTCTGGCACCATTGCCGGGGAGCATAGCTCTATTCTTTGAGTCACTTGGGATATATATCTGATTATCATTATGGAGAACTTGAGAGATCCAAAAACCAAGATCTATCCCTCAACTACGAGGGGAGGTAAGGAACTGCCATCTAGCTCTGCACTTGATTCACCTTCTGTATTGAGTAAGCTTGCGACACCTGCTTCTACGATTCGTTCTGATATGTCGCATGTTATTGATGATGCCACTTCCGATATGCATGATACTTATGATGAAACTACCTCTATGTCTGATACTACTGTGCCACTTAGTGATTTTCTTGATGAACAACTTGCTAGGGCTAGAGAGATTGAAAATATTGAATTTGATTATACTGATGAAAGTGATGATGAAGAATCACTTGTAATTCCTAAGGGTTATGTTTTTGATCAAGAAGCTTCTTTCGCTATTTTAGCTTGCAAAAATAGAAATGAACTCAAAAGGTTATTAGCTAAATGGAGTAAGCAATCTCTAAATTCTAGAATGAAACCTGACCCTGCTTTTGCTACTTCACCTATCTTTGTTACTGATAAGGATTATGAATTCTCTGTTCATCCTGATATAATTACTTTGGTTGAATCTGATCCTTTTCATGGTTATGAATCTGAAACTGTTGTGGCACATCTTACTAAGTTGAATGATATAGCCACCCTATTCACTAAAGATGAGAGAACTCGTTACTTTTACATCCTTAAAATATTTCCGTTCTCATTAAAGGGTGATGCTAAGATATGGTTTAATTCTCTTGATCCTGGTTGTGTGCGTAGTCCCCAGGATATGATTTATTACTTCTCTACTAAATATTTCCCTGCTCGTAAGAAACAAGCTGCTTTAAGGGATATATATAATTTTGTGCAAATTGAAGAAGAGAGTCTCCCACAAGCTTGGGGGAGGCTTCTCCAATTACTTAATGCTTTGCCTGATCATCCTCTTTAGAAAAATGAAATACTTGATATCTTTTATAATGGACTAACCGATGCCTCCAGATATTACCTAGATAGTTGTGCTGGTTCTGTTTTCAGGGAAAGAACACCGGATGAAGCTGAAATTCTATTGAATAATATGTTGACAAATTAAAATAATTGGACACCTCCGGAACCAATTCCCGAGCCTATTCCTAAACCAACTCTGAAGAAGAGGGGTATTCTATTTCTCAGTCCTGAAGATATGCAAGAGGCAAAGAAATCTATGAAAGAAAAGGGTATTAAAGCTAAAGATGTTAAGAATTTACCTCCTATTGAAGAAATACATGGTCTTAATTTACCGCCTATTGAAGAAACATATAATCCAAATCCTTCTCCTATTCAAGAAACTCATGGTCTTGATAACCTGACACAGGTAGTAAAGGTAAATTCTCTCTATAGATATGATAAAGCTGAAATCCCATTTACTAAATTTGCTAGCCCATGCTTAGATGAGTTTGATAAATTTATGGCTAAGCAAGAAGACTTTAATGCTTATTTTGGTAGACACTTGAAATACAATTAAAATATGCTTGAACACTTGGGTGATTATATGGCTAATGTCAAAGGTGAACTTAAACTTATTAGTAAACATGCTTCTATGGTTACCACTCAAGTAGAACAAGTACTTAAAGCTCAAAATGATTTTCTCAATGAATTGAATAGTAAGAATAATGATAATGCTGTTAGAGTGGCTACTAGAACTGGTAGAATGACTCAGGAACCTTTGTATCCTAAAGGCCACCCTAAGAGAATTGACGAAGATGCTCAGAGAAATAATATAGATGTACCTAGTTCTTCTAAAAAGAAGAAAAAGAAAAATGATAGGACTTTGCATGCTTCTAGTGATCCTATTGTTGAAACACCTGAGAATCCAAATGATATTTTCTATTTCTCATGCTGAAACACAATCTGGTAATGAACCTGAAACTAGTAGTAATGTTACTGATAATGTTCATGATAATGCTCAACCTAGTAATGATAATGATGTAGAGACTGAACCTGCTGTTGATCTTGATAACCCACAATCAAAGAATCAATGTTATGATAACAAAGACTTCGTTGCTAGGAAACATGGTAAAGAAAGAGAGCCTTGGGTTCAGAAACCCATGCCTTTTCCTCCCAAGCCATCCAAGAAAAAGGATGATGAGGATTTTGAGCGCTTTGCTGAAATGATTAGACCTATCTTTTTGCATATGTGATTAACTGATATGCTCAAAACCAATCCTTATGCTAAGTACATGAAAGATATCATTACAAATAAAAGAAAGATACCGGAAGCTGAAATTTCCACCATGCTTGCTAATTATACTTTTAAGGGTGGAATACCAAAGAAACTTGGAGATCCCGGTGTACCAACTAGACCATGCTCCATTAAAAGAAATTATGGTAAAACTGCTTTATGTGATCTTGGAGCCGGTGTTAGTGTTATGCCTCTCTCTTTATATCGTAGACTTGATTTGAATAAGTTGACACCTACTGAAATATCTTTGCAAATGGCTGATAAATCAACTGCTATACCTGTCGGGATTTGTGAGGATGTGCATGTTGTAGTTGCAAACGTTACTATTTTAATGGACTTTGTTATTCTTGACATTCCCGAGGACGATAGTATGTCTATTATTCTTGGAAGACCCTTTTTGAATACTGTAGGGGCTGTTATTGATTGCACTAAAGGCAATGCCACTTTTCATGTTAATGGTAATGAGCATATGGTACACTTTCCGAGGAAACAACCTCAAGTTCATAGTATCAACTCTATTGGAAAAATTTCGTCGATTATATTTGGAGGTTTTGAATTTCCTCTTCCTATTGTCAAGAAGAAATATGATATTTTTATTATTGGGGATGTGCATATCCCCAATGAGGTAACATAGTGTTATTCGAAATTTCTCCGGTTTCATGTTATTCGGAATGAGTTCTTTAACAAGACTTGATCAACCTTGTTAGTGGATTCCTTTTGATGATCATGAGATGGATGAAACTAGAAGGCACAACCTTCTGTACCCCACTTTTACTTTCTGTTATTTATATTAAATAAAATAAAATAAATATTTTTCTCTTTCTGTTATCTTATTATCCGTGCAATATAAAAATACCTCGAAAATAAAAGTTCTCCAAATGCCCTGAAATTTAAATATGATTTTTTCTAGAATATTTGAGAATATTTGGCACTGAGAACATAGCAGGGGGGGTCAACCACCTGCCCACAAGGGTGGAGGGCGCACCCTACCCCCCTAGGCACGCCCCCTGCCTCGTGGGCCCATGGTGGCCCTCCTCCACTTATTCTTTCACCCATACACTTCCTCTTCCTCCCACAAACACGATTAACCAGCTCAAACCCGAGTCCAAGCTCGTTTTGCTGCCATTTTTGATCTCCTTGCTCAAAGCACCTCTCACAAAACTGCTTGGGGAGATTGTTCCTTGGTATGTGACTCCTCCATTGGTCCAATTAGTTTTTGTTCTAGTGCTTTATTCATTGCAAATTTTTGCTGCTTAGGTGACCCTGTTCTTGAGCTTGCATGTCAAATTTATATGGTCAAAAGTAGTTTTGATGCATGATATATTATTGAGTTTGGTTTACTTTTATTTTGAAGTTACTAAAAAATTCAGAATTTTTCAGAGGAAGAAATATGCTTAGGAAAATGTTCCAAGGTGGTTCTTCAAGGAAGCAAGGACCCAGGCTTGCAATGCGTGATGCTGATGACGAGCCACCAAGAGACGCTCCAGTGCGTCCTTGTGAATGGCCCTCTGAGAACTTTATGGATCGAGCAGGAATTAAGGAAGAATTCAACGCATATTTGTGTAACGCTGATCTTGTGAGCTTCGAGGAAGAGAAGTGCAGCCAGTATCACAACCTCACCAGTACCTTTGTGAGGAGGTTTGAATTTTCAACTTCACGTAATTCTCCAACTATCCTGTTTGATCTTTATGATAATTCTTACACTATGGACTTAGAGGATTTGACCACTGCATGCAAACTTCCACAATGGGGTAGTATAAGGGATCCTCGCAAATCTGAATTTAGAGATTTTCTTGCTAGCATAACTGTGGGAGAATCTAGAGATATTACACAAGCTACCATAGGGAGCATTCACTTTCCTGTTATACATTATTTTGCTCTCTTCATAGGTAGATGCATCAATGGTAAAGATGAGGCATGTCACATGTGTGTCCCCGACCTCAGTATTCTTAGGGGTGCTGTGTTAGGAGACCAATCTTATAAATTGGGAGCCATTGTTGCATGTAGGTTGCATCTTAATAGATTTAATGGAGAATTCTTTGGAGGAATTTATGCAACCTGCATAGCTAATTTTCTTGGTGTAGCCATACGCGAAGATGATATTGAATTACCACCTGCTTACCTAGAATTTAATGCTATGGTTCACCACCAGTTTGTTGAGAGGAATGAATCACCTCTCCAGTATCGACTAATCTTTGACAGATGCCGTGTTGTCCATATTACTCTCCCTGCTCCTGCCTTCTCTGATTATCAGGCAAGAGGAAGATATACCATTACCAGAGAGGAGGCAAATGAGTACGAGAGGACAGCGGAAGCCGCTCGTCGCCATGCTGCAGCTTAGCAGGCGATAGCCGCTGCATCTCAGTACGACCCCTACTATTATTATGGATATCCACCAGGCCAGCCGTGGCCATAGACCAACTTAGGCCAAAGGCCTAAGCTTGGGGGAGTACGTATTTCTCACTGACATTACATTTATGTTCACACACTCATTGCTAGATGTCGGTGCTCATACTTTTTCATTGTATCATCCATGCTAGTTTATTTCCTTTTTTATTCTTTCTTCTTGTGTGTTTGATAAACCTTAAGAAAAACCCAAAAAAATTGAATATAGCTTTTAATCAGTTTAATTTCCATGCTTGTAGTAGTAATTAAAAATAGAACCCAAAAAGATTCCCTGTTCTTCTTTTGCTTGTTGGGAGCTTTCCCGTGTAAATAGTTTTATTTCTTTTCTTTTCTTTGGGGGTCGCTAGGAGAAGACTATAATTAAATTGTTGAAGTGGCTCTTATATGCATTATTGTTTATCTGACAAAAGAGCCCATATTGCCTTGTCTTCTCCTATTTATTGAATGCTTGCAGATTCCAGCTTAGTCCAATGCACGTGCACTATTATTATTATTCACACTATTCGGCCGTGCAAGTGAAAGGCAATTATGACGATATATGATGGACTGACTAAGATGAGAAAAGCTGGTATAAACTTGACCTATTTTGTTTTCGTAAATATGATTAGTTCATCATTCCTGATTCAGCCTATTATGAATAAACATGTTTGCAATGACAACTAGAGATCATAGTTTCTTGTGCCATGCTTGATTAGCTATGAGTTATAATGGTTTACCTTGCGTGCCAACATGCTATTGAGATAGTTATGATGTGGTATGGTAGGGTGGTATCCTCCTCTGAATGATTTAAGTGACTTGACTTGGCACATGTTCACGCATGTAGTTGAAACAAAATCAACATAGCCTTCACGATATTTATGTTCATGGTGGATTATATCCTACTCATGCTTGCATTCGGTGTTGATTAATTTTAATGCATGTTCATGATTGTTGTCGCTCTCTAGCTGGTCGCTTCCCAGTCTTTTGCTAGCCTTCACTTGTACTAAGCGGGAATACTGCTTGTGCATCCAATCCCTTAAACCCCAAAGTTATTCCACATGAGTCCACTATACCTACCTATATACGGTATCTACCTGCCGTTCCAAGTAAATTTGTATGTGCCAAACTCTAAACCTTCAAATAAATATCTTGTTTTGTATGCTCGAATTGCTCATGTATCAACTAGGGCTGTCTGTATCTTCCATGTTAGGCGGGTTATTCTCAAGAGGAGTGGACTCCGCTCCTCACTCACGAGATAAATGGCTGGTCACCGGGATGCCCAGTCCCATGCTTTATGCAAACTAAATCAAAATAATTGCAAAAAAAACTCCCCCTGGGACTCTTGTTAGTTGGAGGCACTTGTTGTTTTGAGCAAGCCATGGATTGATGCTTCTTGGTGGAAGGGGGAGTATAAACTTTACCATTCTGTTTGGGAACCGCCTATAATGTGTGTAGCATGGAAGATATCGCCATCTCTTGGTTGTTATGTTGACAATGAAAGTATACCGCTCAAAATATTATTCACCACTATTTCAAAACCGAGCTCTGGCACCTCTACAAATCCCCGCTTCCCTCTGCGAAGGGCCTATCTATTTACTTTTATGCTGAGTCATCATCTTCTTATTAAAAAGCACCTGTTGGAGAGCACCACTGTCATTTGCATTCATTACTGTTAATTTACATTGAGTATGACTTGACTGGATCTCTTTTACCATGAATTACAATGTCTAGTCAGTCCTTGGTCTTTAAAGGTGTTGTGCATTTATGTTTTGCGGTCTCAGAAAGGGCTAACGAGATACCACCTTGTTATATCATATTATGATTGTTTTGAGAAAGTGTTGTCATCCGAGATTTATTATTATTGCTCGCTAGTTGATTATGCTATTGATATGAGTAAACTTGAGACCTGGGCGTTATTGCGAATGTGGTTAGTCATAATCTTTGATGAAAACTTGAATGCTGGCTTTACATATTTACAACAACAAGAGAAAACAGAGTTTGTAAAAGTTTTTCTTTATCACTTTCAGTTTGTCAACTGAATTGCTTGAGGACAAGCAAAGGTTTAAGCTTGGGGGAGTTGATACGTCTCCAACGTATCTACTTTTACAAACACTTTCTGCCCTTGTTTTGGACACTAACATGCATGATTTGAATGGAACTAACCCGGACTGACGTTGTTTTTAGCAGAATTACCATGGTGTTATTTATGTGCAGAAACAAACATTCTCAGAATGACCTGAAACTTCACGGAGCAACTTTTCAGAAAACATGAAAAGTACCTGCAAAAGATGAAGGCCAGGGGGCCCACCACCTCTCCACGAGGGTGGGGCGCGCCTGCCCCCTAGGGCGCGCCCCCTACCTCGTGGGCCCCTGTTGCCTCTCCGACTCCAACTCCAACTCCATATATTGTGTTTCGGGGAGAGAAAAATCAGAGAGAAGAAATCATCGCATTTTACGATATGGAGCCGCCGCCAAGCCCTAAAACCTCTCGGGAGGGCTGATCTGGAGTCCGTTCGGGGCTCCGGAGAGGGGAATCCGTCGCCATCGTCATCATCAACCATCCTCCACCACCAATTTCATGATGCTCACCGCCGTGCGTGAGTAATTCCATCGTAGGCTTGCTAGACGGTGATGGGTTGGATGGGATCTATCATGTAATCGAGTTAGTTTTGTTAGGGTTTGATCCCTAGTGTCCACTATGTTCTGAGATTGATGTTGCTATGACTTTGTTATGCTTAATGCGTCTCACTAGGGCCCGAGTGCCATGATTTCACATCTGAACCTATTATATTTTCATCAATATATGAGTGTTCTTGATCCTATCTTGCAAGTCTATAGTCACCTATTATGTGTTATGATCCGTTAACCCCGAAGTGACAATAATCAGGATACTTACCGGTGATGACCGTAGTTTGAGGAGTTCATGTATTCACTATGTGTTAATGCTTTGTTCTGGTTCTCTATTAAAAGGAGGCCTTAATATCCCTTAGTTTCCATAAGGACCCCGCCCCCTATAACCACTAGCTTCTCGGCTGCTCCGCGAGAAACTGACACTTGTCATTGAGAGCATCCAATCCTCCGAGGACTTTGAGCAAAAATCATCAAGTGAGGAAAAACCCAAAACCCAAATGATGCGGAGCATCCCAAGGCCATCCCCATGGACCCAACTACATCTCCTACGACACCTCTTGGACCCATGACACGAGCACGTGCACGAGCTCTTGAAACCGAGGTGACATCTCTCCTCTCATGTTTCCACTTTGATACACATGAGACATGGCTACTACCTCATACGGATACTTTGTGCATGCTCAGGTACCATGGAGAAGCTAAGGAGCAAGGAGAAGAAGAAGAGGAAGATGGACGTGAAGACGAAGAAGAAGAAGTGATGAAGAGGAAGCTACACGCTCCGGATGACCGGCCTGGACCGAACATCCGACGACCTCCAGGCTCCGGACGTCCGGCCCTCTCCGGACGACCGACGCCCCCGCACCCGAGCCAAATCTACGGATTTCCGGATCCCCTCGGACGACCGATGACGCTCGGACGTCCGACCCCGACCGGACATCCGACCGAAGCACACCCTGATACGTCTCCAACGTATCTACTTTTCCAAACACTTTTGCCCTTGTTTTGGACTCTAACTTGCATGATTTGAATGGAACTAACCCGGACTGATGCTGTTTTCAGCAGAATTACCATGGTGTTATTTATGTGCGGAAACAAACATTCTCGGAATGACCTGAAACTTCACGGAGCAACTTCTCAGAAAATATGAAAAATACCTGCAAAAGATGAAGGCCAGGGGGCCCACCACCTCTCCATGAGGGTGGGGGCGCGCCTGCCCCCCTAGGGCACGCCCCCTACCTCGTGGGCCCCCTATTGCCTCTCCGACTCCAACTCCAACTCCATATATTGTGTTTCTGGGAGAAACAAATCAGAGAGAAGAAATCATCGCATTTTATGATGCGGAGCCGCCGCCAAGCCCTAAAACCTCTCGGGAGGGCTGATCTGGAGTCCGTTCGGGGCTCCGGAGAGGGGAATCCGTCGCCATCGTCATCATCAACCATCCTCCGTCACCAATTTCATGATGCTCACCGCCGTGCGTGAGTAATTCCATCGTAGGCTTGCTGGAAGGTGATGGGTTGGATGGGATCCATCATGTAATCGAGTTAGTTTTGTTAGGGTTTGATCCCTAGTGTCCACTATGTTCTGAGATTGATGTTGCTATGACTTTGTTATGCTTAATGCTTCTCACTAGGGCCCGAGTGCCATGATTTCAGATCTGAACCTATTATATTTTCATCAATATATGAGTGTTATTGATCCCATCTTGCAAGTCTATAGTCACCTATTATGTGTTATGATCCATTAACCCCGAAGTGACAACAATCGGGATACTTACCGGTGATGACCATAGTTTGAGGAGTTCATGTATTCACTATGTGTTAATGCGTTGTTCCGGTTCTCTATTAAAAGGAGGCCTTAATATCCCTTAGTTTTCGTAAGGACCCCGCTGCCACGGGAGGGTAGGACAAAAGATGTCATGCAAGTTCTTTTCCATAAGCACGTATGACTATATTTGAAATACATGCCTACATTATATCAATGAATTGGAGCTAGTTCTGTGTCACCCTAGGTGTAACACCCACGATGCGGCTATATCTCCCACGTGTCGGAGCACGACTTAGAGGCATAACCGCATTGTAGGCAATGTTGCAAGAGGGGTAATCTTTACACATCCCATGTACTAAATAAGAAAGAGGTACATAGTTGGCTTATAATCGCCACTTCACACAATACATAAATATAACATTACAATCATCCAGATACAATCAAGGTCCGACTACGGGACCAAACTAAAGACAACCCCAAATGCATAAGATCCCCGATCGCCCCAACTGGGCTCCACTACTGATCGTCCGGAAAGGAAACTTAGTATCGACCTGAGTCCTCATCGAACTCCCACTTGAGTTCAGTCGCATCTCCTGGAATGGTATCATCGGCACCTGCATTTGGTTTTGGAAGTAATCTGTGAGTCACGGGGACTCAGCAATCTCACACCCTCGCGATCAAGACTATTTAAGCTTATGGGTAGGTAAAAGGTATGAGGTGGAGCTGTAGCAAGCACTAGCATATATGGTGGCTAACTTACGCAAATGAGAGCGAGAAGAGAAGGCAAGGCACGTTCGAGAATCTATGATCAAGAAGTGATCCTAGACTACTTACATTCAAGCATAACCCGAGACCGTGCTCTCTTCCCGGACTCCGCCGAAAGGAGACCATCACGGCTACACACGTTGTTGTTTCATTTTAATTAAGTTAAGTTTCAGGTTTTCTACAACCAGACATTAACAAATTCCCATCTGCCCATAACCGCGGGCACGGCTTTCGAAAGTTCAAATCCTTGCAGGGGTGTCCTAACTTAGCCCATCACAAGCTCTCACGGTCAATGAAGGATATTCCTTCTCCCAGGACGACCCGATCAGACTCGGAATCCCGGTTACAAGACATCTCGACAATGGTAAAACTAAACCAGCAAAGCCACCCGATGTGCCGACAAATCCCGATACGTGCACACGTATCTTGTTCTCAGGGCAACACCGGATGAGACTAGCTACGAGTAAAACCAACCCTCAAGTTTCCCCGAGGTGGCCCCGCAGGCAGCTCAGTTTGGACCAACACTCAGAGGAGCACTGGCCCGGGGGGGTTTAACATAAGATGACCCTTGAGTCCGCGGAACCCAAGGGAAAAAAGGCTAGGTGGAAAATGGTAAGACCAAGGTTGGGCCTTGCTGGAGGAGTTTTATTCAAGGCGAACTGTCAAGGGGTTCCCATTACAACCCAACCGTGTAAGGAACGCAAAATCAAGGAACATAACACCGGTATGACGGAAACTAGGGCGGCAAGAGTGGAACAAAACACTAGGCATAAGGCCGAGCCTTCCACCCTTTACCAAGTATATAGATGCATTAAAGTAAACAAGATATAATAGTGATATACCAACAATAAACATGTTCCAACAAGGAACAAACTCCAATCTTCACATGCAACTAGCAACGCTATAAGAGGGGCTGGGCAAAGCGGTAACATAGCCAAACAATGGTTTGCTAGGACAAGGTGGGTTAGAGGTTTGACATGGAAATATGGGAGGCATGATAAAGCATGTGGTAGGTATCGAGGCATAGGCATAGCAATAGAGCGAGCAACTAGCAAGCAAAGATAGAAGTGATTTCGAGGGTATGGTCATCTTGCCTGCAAAGTTCTCCGAGTTGACGTGCGCTTGGTCCTTGTAAGCGTACTCAACGGGTTCCTCGATCACGTACTCGTCTCCCGACTCTACCCAAAGCAAGAACACAAGCAAAGGGAACCACAATCAACCACGGTGCAATGCGCAAGCAACATGATGCAAAACATGGCATGATATGCGGGAAGTAATATGCAATGCATATGTGTGCTTCAGAAAGGAAAGATTGAACCAAGCCTCAACTTGGCAAACCAAGAGCGCCGCTGGAAAGAGGAGTTGATTTCGGTCGAAATCGATATAAAGATCACCGGAATCGGATGCACGGTTTGCAAATGGCAAGCAAAACAATAATGCCACTATTCTGCGATTAACAGCACGATGCCATCTAGAATGCATCAAGAAAATAAGCTACTGCACTCTAACATAGCAACAAAGCCCATGTCAGTGATCCACTCAAGATGCTTGACAAAAGATGAACACTGAGCTATGGCTAATTCACACAATAGCAGGTTCAAACAAGCATGGCAAAAGTGCAAAAGATATCAGGTTCACAGACTTAGTGAAAATAGCAACATGTCAGGATTTAATATGAGGAAGCAATGTTTAGAGCAAGATAACAACATGCTACAGGAACATATCATGGCAAATCAAGGCATGGCATGAAACTACTCAAAGCATATAACAAAAGTCCCTTACTGACCATAAGCCAAAAGGGATCAGAAAATACAATGGCACCCATGTAAACATAGCAAGTTTCGTTAACAGATTCAGAATTAGAAGAAAAAAACTGGACATGGCAAAAACAGAGTTACGTAGGCATGTTTGCGAGCTCGATGCACTCACCACAAGGCATTTCATGACAAACTAAGCATACACACAGCAAGAAGACATGATCAATAAGCTAACCATGGCAAGAACCAACTCATAGCATGCAAGGATAAACTACAACAACCTTGGCAAAATTGATTAACACGTAAACAATCTGCCAGAAACATTTTATAGCAAAATTAGAGCAAGATTGAGTCATTCTAGGGTACTCCATAATTGCAAACAAAGACATGGATGGATAGAACATAAAAAAAATCTCAAAATCATCCTTACTGGACATTCTCAAAAGAGGCATGGATCACTCTGTAGCAACATGAATACATGGCATAAAAATAACATCAGGGAAATGACTTAGAAGAATTCCAAGTCCCTGAAATCAGCAACATCACGAGAGCTCCTTTGCATGCTTGTGCTAGTCACCACAAAGATCACAAAAATACATGGCATACACCCCTGTAAAGATGGCATGGCATAGCCCAAAACACATGTAGGGCTCAAGTTCATAGGAGGCACACATTTAACATGGCAAAAATGACAAATGTCCATAATCTGTTAAGAAGCAGAAACTAACATTACATAGCACTCTTGCAACAGCATTTAGGGCATCACGATGAACTCAAATGAACATGGTGCAATGGAATGAAATGAAGAGCACATCCAGACGAAAAATTTGATATGCTACATGCCCAAAACGAAGCTACGGATGATGAGGTATGACATGATGAAGATGCCTAGAAAATATGAACAGAAAAGACTTAGTGACGAAAAAGGTCAATCCTCTCAGATCCAGATCCAGCAGGGCACGTGAACCAAGGTGGGCTTGAGCTCTCGCCAGAGCTCTTCGCCGGACGGTGGCCAAGACTTGCCGGAGAGGAGGATGGCCGGAGCCGAGGGGGTGCCGGAGTTGGAGAGGACGAGGCGGCGAGGTGGCCGGAGTCGGGCAGTGGCGGCGGCCGGCGTGGCGGCGAGGAGGCGCGGCGGCCGTCGAGCTGCGCGGCGGAGGCGACGGGCGGCGCGGGGAGGTGCCGGTGGAGTCGTGTGGCGGCGAATCCCACGGGGATCGGGCGGCGGCTTGGGCCTCGGGGGCCCGCCTCGGGCCTGGCGGGCCGGCGGCGAAGTGGGCGCAGGCGCTCCACGTGGCGACAGGCGATTAGTCCGGGCGGGGTGCGGACGCGTCCGGCGCCGAGCGGACGTGTCCGGCGCGCGGAGGAAGGGGGAGACTAGGGTTTGATCCGGGATTTTTTGGGGGGAGGCACCTATTTATACATAGAAGGAGCTATGAGGCTCCAAATGGAGTGCGGTTTTCGGCCACGCGATCGTGATTGAACGACCGAGATGATGGAGGGGGTTTAGGTGGGTTTTGGGCCACTTTGGAGAGGTGTTGGGCTGCAACACACACGAGGCCTTCATGATTCCTCGGTTAATCGTTGGAGTATCAAACGAAGTCCAAATGGCACGAAACTTGATAGACGGTCTACCGGTAGTGAACCAAGGCCGCTTGGCAAGTCTCGGTACAATCCGAGAATGTTTAACACCCGCACACGAAAAGAGGCAAAAGGGGACGCCGGAGGACGTAGGAGTGCCGGGATGCAAAACGGACAACTGAGAAAATGCTCGGATGCATGAGACGAACACGTATGCAAATGCGATGCACATGATGACATGATATGAGATGCATGACAAAGGCAAAAGCAAAACGAAGACGAAACCCAACCACGAGGGAATATCATAACTTAGTGGCAAGAGTTGGAATACAAATATGGCAAGTTACATATGGGGCGTTACACTAGGTTACGACTGTTACATGATGAACCGCATCCGACATAATTCTCCATCACTTACTCCATCACTTATCCATTGCCTACGAGCTTTCCATATATTGTTCTTCGCTTATTTAATTTCCCGTTTCTATTGCTATCATCACTACAAAATAACAAAAACATTACTTTTACTACTGTTACCTTTTGCTACCGTTATCACTACTATCATATTACTTTGCTACTAAACACTTTGCTGCAGATATTAAGTTTCCAGGTGTGGTTGAATTGATAACTCAGCTGCTAATACTTGAGAGTATTCTTTGGCTCCCCTTGTGCCGAATCAATAAATTTGGGTTGAAAACTTTAGCCTCGAAAATTGTTGCGATCCCCTATACTTGTGGGTTATCACACCCGAGCCGAAATTACGGACGTCCGACGGGCACCGGACGTCCGGACCCTCGCGAGCCTCCGGACGACCGGTGACCCCCGGACGTCCAACGCCTGTGTGTTGATTTGTGTTGGACTGCAGCCATGTACCCCTTCGCCCCCTATTTTGCACTAAGACTATAAATACTCCACCTATTCCTTCTAGCTAGGGTTAGCAAAGGATTAGCTCATGTTTGTGTGAGAGCTTTGCTCATCCACTTGGTTACCTTCTCCTCGGAGATTCGAGCCTCCTACATAGAAGATCCCCCAAGCGGATTCAACACCCCTATTTATGGAAGAACATCAAGACCTCCTCATGGAGAAGACCGATTACCGTGTATCGTCCCTAGTTGACCGTGGACCGTGTATCGTTCTATGTATCCGAGGATCTAGCACTTTTGTGACTTGTTCTTGTTAGTTTGAGTGTTCCTCTTGTGTTTCCCCTTTGTGTTCCTCTTGTTCTTCACGGGATTCCGCTCCTTTCGTGAAAGATCGGGCGATTAGGGTTCTACCCTACATCATCTTTGTATCATGAGCCACGTTGATCACGATTTCGGAGCCTCCCCGTTGTGTTGCTAGCCTAGTTTTGTTGTTTTTCGTCCTAATTCAAAAATTCCCCACAAAAATAGCCCCAAATTTTTTTTGTGATTTGTTGGTGTGTTGAGATTTTGTTGGTTTGGATCCGTGGATTTGCTTTGTTTTGAGTGGATCTAGCTTTTTCCCCCTTTCCCCACCCTTTCCATCCACAAAATCGTCCGGATTTCCCCTTTTTCGCCAACTCCACCAAGAACCCTAGCTGTTCATCCCGTGCCTGAAAATCGCCCAGGCACCGGACGTCCAACCCAGCCCAGACGTCCGACGACGACTGGCCGACCGGCCCATCCTGGACGTCTGACCGACCCTGACGAAACTGAATTTTTTTTCCAGTATAGTCACCACCACTGCCCCACATTTCCGCAAACGCACTCCTACCACTATACACCATCTCCACTTCCGCATACCACCACCGTTTGCTTACCCGCTTCACACTCTGACATGTGTTGCCACTTCAAGGTTTGAGAATTTGAGTTGCGGTACCGTATCCTTTTGTGTTTCGGCTATCTAGGTACGGTTCGACATCGACATCACCGCCGCTAATCTTCGCCACGGACGCATCCTACATCGTCATCAACAACGACCACCTCGACTACATCTTGGTATTCGTGCCGCCCATTTGATCATCGTCATCCGGTCTTGCTTACGGACGCGGAACCAAGAACGGTAACCTCATCTTGGTATTGGACACATCATTCTTGCCATTACATTGATAGCCATCATAGCCTTACTCCTTTGCGTTGCTTACCCATCGAGACTAGCCATTGAGTATTGCCGGCAACGAGACTTGTGCACATTAGTGATCATACTTCCCATAGCATACATACATCATTGTTGCATATATTGGTATCATCTCTTGTGTCACAAAGTTGCCATCGCATACACAATTGCTATCTTGGTTCGTCAAGCATCACATAAGAAAAGAGCTCCAACATCAAAGAGCCAAACAAGCTTTTAAGCAAAGAGGAAAGATAAGCAATGAACTTTTAAGCAAGAACCATAGCATCATACAACATTAAGATTGTCATACTCAATCATCTTGGATCATATCATAGAAACACCTTGCATAAGCCATACTTGGGATAGAAGTCGTTGCATTTTTTCTAAGTAGGTTGTGCACAAGTTCTTGTATCCGCCTATTGTGCAATCGTGCTAGCGTCTCTCTAGTGTTGTGCAATAAGAGCATTTGTGTGGATTCCACATTTTGGCTCATCCTTGGTTTCCCAACCCCACCTATCTTTTTGTGTGTGTGTTTCCATGTACATTATATTCTTGGTCTACTTGTTACATTGCATCTTGCGAATCTTTTCCAACATTATTGAAGCTCACTTACAATTGCATCAAATTTTGTGCCACCATCCTAACCAAGCTCCACCATAAGCTTTTACTTCTGTAGGTGTGAGAAACCGACAAGAATTGATACCAATTGTGCTATTTCCTTGTACTACATTGGAGTGATCCTCGATCCACTTTCAACTTCGGTCAAGGTACATTTGGTATTCGTTCTTCTCTTTCTACCACTCAAATTTGTCTTGGAATGATGGATAGGCCAAGTACTTCTACCAAACCACTCTTCATGGAGCAAGACGACGACATGAACTCCTTCGTCACCAGGAGTCACCTCTTTGGTGCACAACGTGCTTTGCATCAAGAGCAACAAGCTATGAGTGAACGCATCGACAACCTTGCCACCGACTTGCGACTTTTCGAGCAACGTACAAGGGACTACTTCGACCACAAGCTCGACGATCACAAGCAAGAGAATGACGCAAGAATGGGCAAGATTCATGCTTTGTTGCTCAACTGCTCTTCTTCCACTTCAAGAAGGAGCCGTTCAAACCGACACTCCGACTTCACACTCTCCAGCTCAAGTACACCGACACCGAACACTCTTCGCCGAGCCGCGCTCAACGATCGTCAAGCAAGCCTCAATCCCCTAAGCGACACCGACTCTCAAGAGCGCCGACGACGTCAAACTCAAGAGGCCTTTGCGCTAGCACGAGAACGACAACGACAACGCCAACATGAAGAGGAAGAGCGAGCATGTCTACACCAAGTTGCACAAGACGCCGAGGCACAACGCCAAGAAGAACAACTCCGTGAAGCTCAAGCACTTGCGGCGCAACAAGCCCTCCAAGATTCAAGTAGAGCCGTAGCCAACCGAGGCCGACAAGCTCGAGAACAAGAAGAAGCATTTCGCGAAGAAATTCAAGAACGGAGATTTCAAGCTCGCGTGCATCGTCAAGTTCCTCAAGCTCCTCTTCGAGCTCGACCAGCTCCTCCACAAGCACATCAAGAACAACAAGTTCATCAACATCATGAAGACAATGGAGATCCTCCATTGCAAGAGCAACATGAGGCTGACAACCCTCCGCGCCAAGAGCACCACGAGTTGAACAATCATCAACAACATGGGCGTCATCATCCCCGACCCCAACACAATGAAGAGCAACGCTATGGCAAGCTCAAGTTCACCATGCCCAAGTTCAACGGAAGCAACAATCCTGAAGAGTACCTTTCATGGGCACTGAAAGTTGACAAGATCTTCTGTTTGCACAATTATGAAGAAGAGAAGAAGATCGCAATGGCATCCCTTGAGTTCCAAGACTATGTCCTCATTTGGTGGGAACAAGTTATCGAGCGCCGAGAGGCAAGAGGTGAACCACCCATCACTACTTGGGCGCAAATGAAGGATGTCATGAGAGCATGCTTTGTGCCTACCTACTACAACTGCGACCTCTTCAAGAAACTCCAACTACTCAAGCAAGGAACAAAGAGCGTTGAAGAGTACTACAAGGAGATGGAGATTGCCATGATACGAGCCAATGTCACGGAAGATGATGAGCAAACAATGGCATGTTTCTTGAATGGACTCAACCATCCTATCAAGAAGATCGCCGACTTCCAACCATACTCGAACCTCATCGAGCTAGTGCACCAAGCTACCAAAGAAGAACGCCAAGTGCAAGATGATTTCAAGTATGCCAAGTTCTCATCCAAGTCATACGGCTTCTCCAACAACCAAGCTTCAACGACTCCAACTCCGACTACAAAGCCTTCTACTAGCACCATCGACAAGTCGAGTTCCAAGAAAGCTTCGTCAACTCCAAGTCATCCTCCTACTACGAGCAACTTCAAGCCGAGAGCTTCATCATCATCAACTCCAACCGATGAGACCGTCAAGACGAGTTCCTTCAAGTGTTTCACTTGCGGAGGCCGAGGCCACAAGTCCTACGAGTGCACCAACAAGCGGACCATGATCCTCAACGACGACGGCACTTACGACTCAATGAGTGAAGAAGAAATGGACGCTAATGAGCAAGTTGCCATGCACCGGCAAGTGAATGATGAAGAGGAACAAGTCTTTTGCAATGAAGACTCAAGTCCCGCACTTGTTGTCTCCAAAGTCTTGACTCTCCAACATCACCAAGAAGAAGACCAAAGATGCCAGATATTCCACACCAAGGCCGGCATCAATGGACGATCCGTCAAGTTCATCATCGATGGAGGAAGTTGTCATAATCTCGCAAGCGAAGAACTTTGCTCCAAGCTCCAATTGCCCAAGCCGAAGCATCCACATCCATACAAAGTGCAATGGCTTAGCGACTCCGGCACCATCCAAGTCGAGCACCCAGTACAAGTCTCCTTCAAAATTGGCACCTACGAAGACACCATGGAGTGCGACGTCGTTCCAATGACCGTTTGCCATCTTCTCCTTGGACGCCCATGGCAATTCGATAGAGGAGTCATCCGCAACGGCCGAACAAACCACTACATCTTCAAGATGAAGGGCAAGGAGTATGTCCTCCGTCCAATGTCGCCAAGTCAAGTGATCGCCGACAAGCAAGCCACCCATCATGGAGATCATAGTGAGAGAGCGAGCCACCAAAAAGAGAGTGAGCGCCACAAGCCCAAATCGAACACCTCCACGATGAGCAAAAAGAAGAACTTAGTCCTATTTGCCACCAAAAGTGAGATAAGAGGAGTGTGTGAGAACCCATCGAGTGTCCTGCACTACGTCCTCGTGTGCAAGGACAATGCACCACAAACTAACACTTCTCACACTCTTCCTCTAGTGTTGTCTTCTCTTTTGCAAGAATTTCACGACGTTTTCCCCGACGAGCTACCTCCGGGACTACCGCCACTATGAGGCATTGAGCACTGCATCGACCTCATCCCCGGAGCACCGCTTTCGAACAAAGCTCCCTACCGCGTCAACCCCGAAGAAACCAAAGAAATACAAAGGCAAGTAAAGCATCTCATAGACCACGGACATGTGCGTGAAAGTTTGAGCCCTTGTGCCGTCCCGGTCATTCTTGTGCCAAAACGAGACTGCAACACCCACAATGCGGCTATATCTCCCACGTGTCGGGGCACGACTTAGAGGCATAGCTGCATGGTAGGCTTGTCGCAAGAGGGGTAATCTTCACACATCCCATGTACTGAATAAGAAAGGGATATAGAGTTGTCTTACAATCGCCACTTCACACAAATACAAGTTAAACATACATCATCCGGAATACAATCAAGGTCCGACTACGGAACCAAAATAAAAGGAAGACAACCCCAAATGCTAGATCCCCGATCGTCCCAACTGGGCTCCACTACTAATCAACTGGAAAAGACACAAAACAACGACCAAGATCTTCATCGATCTCCCACTTGAGCTCGGTTGCGTCACCTGCACTGGTATCGTCGGCACCTGCAACTGTTTGGAAGTATCTGTGAGCCACGAGTACTCAGCAATCTCACACCCGCGAGATCAAGACTATTTAAGCTTATGGGTAGGAAAGGGTAGTGAGGTGGAGCTGCAGCAAGCACTAAGCATATATGGTGGCTAACATACGCAAATAAGAGTGAGAAGAGAAGCAATGCAACAGTCGTAAACTAGAAGTGATCAAGAAGTGATCCTGAAGCTACTTACATACAACCATAACACAAGAACCGCGTTCACTTCCCGGACTCCACCGGAAAGAGCCCATCACGGCTACACACGCAGTTGATGGATTTTAATTAAGTTAAGTGTCAAGTTCTCAATAGCCGGATATTAACAAATTCCCATCTTCCCATAACCGCGGGCACGGCATTCGGAAGTTCAAACCCTGCAGGGGTGTCCCAACTTAGCCCATCACAAGCTCTCACGGTCAATGATGGATATTTCTTCTCCCACGAAGACCCGATCAGACTCGGGAATCCCGGTTACAATACATTTCGACGATGGTAAAAAAAAGACCAGTGATACGTCTCCAACGTATCAATAATTTTTGATTGCTCCATGCTATATTATCTACTGTTTTGGACATTATTGGGCTTTATTATACACTTTTATATTATTTTTAGGACTAACTTAATAACCGGAGGCCCAGCCCAGAATTGCTGTTTTTTTGCCTATTTTAGGGTTTCGAAGAAATGAAATATCATACGGAATAAAACCTTCGGGAACATGATTTTTGGAACGAACAAGATCCAGGAGACTTGGACCCTACGTTAAGCAACCAACAGGGAGGCCACGAGGTAGGGGGCGCTCCTACCCCCCCCCCCCCAGGCGCGCCCTCCACCCTCGTGGGCCCACTGTTGTTGCACCAACGTACTCATTCCTCCTATATATACCTACATACCCCCAAATGATCAGATATGGAGCCAAAACCCTAATTCCACCGCCGTAACTTTCTGTATCCACGAGATCCCATCTTGGGGCATGTTCCGGAGCTCCGCCGGAGGGGGCATCGATCACGGAGGGCTTCTACATCAACACCATAGCCCTTTCGATGAAGTGTGAGTAGTTTACCTCAGACCTTCGGGTCCATAGTTATTAGCTAGATGGCTTCTTCTCTCTTTTTGGATCTCAATACAAAGTTCTCCCCCTCTCTTGTGAAGATCTATTCAATGTAATCTTCTTTTGCGGTGTGTTTGTTGAGACCGATGAATTGTGGGTTTATGATCAAGTTTATCTATGAACAATATTTGAATCTTCTCTGAATTCTTTTATGTATGATTGGTTATCTTTGCAAGTCTCTTCGAATTATCAGTTTGGTTTGGCCTACTAGATTGATCTTTCTTGCAATGAGATAAGTGCTTAGCTTTGGGTTCAATCTTGCGGTGTCCTTTCCCAGTGACAGTAGGGGCAGCAAGGCACGTATTGTATTGTTGCCATCGAGGATAACAAGATGGTTTTTTATCATATTGCATGAATTTATCCCTCTACATCATGTCATCTTGCTTAAGGCATTACTCTGTTCTTATGAACTTAATACTCTAGATACATGTTGGATAGCGGTCGATGTGTGGAGTAATAGTAGTAGATGCAGGCAGGAGTCGGTCTACTTGTCTTGGACGTGATGCCTATATACATGATCATACCTAGATATTCTCATAACTATGCTCAATTCTGTCAATTGCTCAACAGTAATTTGTTTACCTGCCGTGAATACTTATGCTCTCGAGAGAAGCCACTAGTGAAACCTATGGCCCCCGGGTCTATCTTCATCATATTAATCTTCCAACACTTAGTTATCTCCTTTGATTTTTTACTTTGCTTTTATTTTACTTTGCATCTTTATCATAAAAATACCAAAAATATTATCTTATCATATCTATCAGATCTCACTCTCGTAAGTGACCGTGAAGGGATTGACAACCCCTTATCACGTTGGTTGCGGGGATTTATTTGTTTTGTGCAGGTGCGAGGGACTCGCGTGTAGCCTCCTACTGGATTGATACCTTGGTTCTCAAAAACTGAGGGAAATACTTACGCTACTTTGCTGCATCACCCTTTCCTCTTCAAGGGAAAACCAACGCAGTGCTCAAGAGGTAAAAAGAAGGATTTCTGGCGCCATTGCCACAGAGGTCTACGCAAAAGTCAACATACCAAGTACCCATCACAAACCCTTATCTCTTGCATTACATTATTTTCCATTTGCCTCTCGTTTTCCTCTCCCCCACTTCACCCTTGCCGTTTTATTCACCATCTCTCTCTCTATCCTCCCTCTCTTTCTCTATTTGCCTATTTTTGCCCGTTCCTCATTTGCTTGTGTGTTGGATTGCTTGCTTGTCACGATGGCTCAAGATAACACTAAATTGTGTGACTTTACCAATACCAACAACAATGATTTTATTAGCACTCCGATTGCTCCTCTTACCGACGCTGAATCTTGTGAAATTAATGCTGCCTTGCTGAATCTTGTCATGAAAGATCCATTTTCCGGCCTTCCTAGTGAAGATGCCGCTACCCATCTAAATAGCTTCGTTGATTTGTGTGATATGCAAAAGAAGAAACATGTTGATAATGATATTGTTAAATTGAAGCTATTTCCTTTTTCACTTAGAGATCGTGCTAAAGCTTGGTTTTCGTCTTTGCCTAAAAATAGTATTGATTCATGGAACAAGTGCAAAGATGCTTTTATCTCTAAGTATTTTCCTCCCGCTAAGATCATCTCTCTTAGAAATGATATTATGAATTTTAAGAACTTGATCATGAACATGTTGCACAAGCTTGGGAGAGGATGAAATTAATGATACGTAATTGCCCTACACATGGTTTGAATTTGTGGATGATTATACAAAAATTTTATGTCGGATTGAATTTTGCTTCTAGAAATCTTTTAGATTCGTCCACGGGAGGCACTTTTATGGAAATCACTTTAGGAGAAGCTACTAAACCCCTAGATAATATTATGGTTAATTATTCTCAATGGCACACTGAAAGATCTACTAATAAGAAAGTGCATGCGATAGAAGAAATTAATGTTTTGAGTGGAAAGATGGATGAACTTATGAAATTATTTGCTAATAGAAGTGTTTCTTCTGATCCTAATGATATGCCTTTGTCTACTTTGATTGAGAATAATAATGAATCTATGGACGTGAATTTTGTTGGTAGGAACAATTTTGGTAACAACGCTGATAACCCACGAGTATAGGGGATCGCAACAGTTTTCAATAAGTAAGAGTGTCGAACCCAATGAGGAGCTAAAGGTAGAACAAATATTCCCTCAAGTTCTATCGACCACCGATACAACTCTACGCACGCTTGACGTTCGCTTTACCTAGAACAAGTATGAAACTAGAAGTACTTTGTAGGTGTTGTTGGATAGGTTTGCAAGATAATAAAGAGTACGTAAATAAAAAGTAGGGGCTGTTTAGATAAAGAAACAATAAAGTAAATAAAGCGAGTGTGGAAAAGTGGTGGTAGGAGTTGCGAAATTGCCCCTAAGCAGTTGACTACTTTACTAGACCGATAGCAGGTATTATGTGGGAGAGGCCACTGCTAGCATGTCATCCCTGACTTGGAATTCTATGCACTTATGATTGGAACTATTAGCAAGCATCCACAACTACTAACGTTCATTAAGGTAAAACCCAACCATAGCATTAAGATAGATTGGTCCCCCTTCAATCCCGTATGCATCAATTTCTATGCTAGGTTGAAGCTTCTGTCACTCTTGCCCTCCAATACATAGTCCTATCAACATACAAGTAACCCTAGGGTGTGATCCACGCGCGCAATCATATGATGGGCACCAAAGGACAGCAACGTAACCACAAGCAAATTAAACCAATCATAGCAATTCATCAACCACCGATAGGACAATGAAAATCTACTTAGACACCATAGGATGGCAACACATCATTGGATAATAATATAAAGCATAAAGCACCATGTTCAAGTAGAGGGTACAGCGGGTTGCGGGAGAGTGGACCGCTGTAGATAGAGGGGGGAAGGTGATGGAGATGTTGGTGAAGATGGCCGAGGTGTTGGTGTAGATCACGGTGATGATGATGGCCCCCGGTGGCAATCCGGTGCCACCGGAAGCGAGGGGGAGAGAGCCCCCTCCTTATTCTTCTTCCTTGACCTCCTCCCTAGATGGTAGAAGGGTTTCCCCTCTGGTCCATGGCCTCCACGGCAAGGGAGGGGCGAGAGCCCCTCCGAGATTGGATCTGTCTCTCTGTCTCTCTCTATTTCTGCGTTCTCCCCTGGCTCTGTTTCACCGTTTCGTGTATATATGGAGATCCGTAACTCCGATTGGCCTGAAACCTTCGCCGTGATTTTTTTTCCGAAAATTAGCTTTCTTGCGGCAAAAGAAGAGCGTCAACCGCCTTACGGGTGACTCACGAGGGTAGGGGCGTGCCCATGGGGGCCAGGTGCGCCCCCCTGCCTTGTGACCACCTCGGGCACCGTCTCGCGTGGATTTTTTCTTCTAGAATTTTCCAAATATTCCAAAAAGTATCTCCGTCCATTTTTATCCCGTTTGGACTCCATTTGATATGGATATTCTGCGAAACCAAAAACATGCAACAGACAGGAACTGGCACTGGGCACTGGATCAATATGTTAGTCCTGAAAATAGTATAAAAAGTTGCCAAAAGTATATGAAAGTTGTAGAATATTGGCATGGAACAATCAAAAATTATAGATACGACGGAGACGTATCAACGCGTATAGAGGAAGCTTTAATCCTAGGCCTTATCCTAGCAATTCCTCTAATAATTATGGTAATTCCTACAACAATTCTTATGGAAATTATAATAAGATGCCCTCTGATTTTGAATCCAATATTAAAAAATTTATTACTTCGCAAAAGAATTTCAATGCTTTGATTGAAGAAAAATTTCTTAAGATTGATGAGTTGGCTAGGAACGTTGATAGAATTTCTCTTGATGTTGATTCTTTGAAACTTAGATCTATTCCTCCTAAGCATGATATCAATGAGTCTCTCAAAGCCATGAGAATTTCCATTGATGAGTGCAAAGAAAGAACCGCTAGGATGCGTGCTAAGAAAGATTCCTTTATAAGAGTGTGTTCTTCTAGTTTCCATGATAATAAAGATGAAGATCTAAAAGTTATTGATGTGTCCCCTATTAAATCTTTTTTTTCAATATGAATCTTGATAATCATGGGACTGGATATGATCCACCTTTACCTAGACGACGTTCCAAAAATTCGGAGTTTTTAGATCTTGATGCTAAATTTGATAAAAGTGGATTGAAAATATCAAAACTCTAGATGTTAATGAACCTACTATTTTGTATTTCAAGGAATTTAATTATGATAGCTTCTCTTTGATAGATTGTATTTTCTTGTTGCAATCTGTGCTAAATTCTCCTCATGCTGACAGTCAAAATAAAGCTTTTACCAAACATATCGTTGATGCTTTGATGCAATCTTATGAAGAAAAACTTGAGTTGGAAGTTTCTATCCCTAGAAAACTTTATGATGAGTTGGAACCAACTATTAAAATTAAAATTAAAGATCATGAATGCTATGCTTTGTGTGATTTGGGTGCTAGTGTTTCCACAATTCCAAAGACTTTATGTGATTTGCTAGGTTTCCGTGATTTTGATGATTGCTCTCTAAACTTGCACCTTGCGGATTCCACTATTAAGAAACCTATGGGAAGAAATAATGATGTTATTATTGTTTCAAATAGGAATTGTGTGCCCGTAGATTTTATCGTTCTTGGTATAGATTGCAATCCTTCATGTCCTATTATTCTCGGTAGACCTTTCCTTAGAACGATTGGTGCAATTATTGATATGAAGGAAGGAAATATTAGATTCCAATTTCCGTTAAGGAAAGTCATGGAACACTTTCCTAGAAAGAAAATTAAATTACCTTATGAATCTGTTATGAGAGCCACTTATGGATTGCCTACCAAAGATGGCAACACCTAGATCTATCCTTGTTTTTTATGCCTAGCTAGGGGCGGTAAACGATAGCGCTTGTTGGGAGGCAACCCAATTTTATTTTTATTCCTTGTTTTTGCTCCTGTTTAGTAATAAATAATTTATCTAGCCTCTGTTTTGGTTGTGTTTTTTGTGTTTAATTAGTGTTAGTTCCAAGTAGAACCGTTGGGAAGGCTTGGGGAAAGTCTTGTTAATCTTGCTGTAAAAAACAGAAACTTTAGCGCTCACGAAAACTTCTGCCTTTTTTATTTGGAAAGTGCTATTTAGTTAATTATTTTTTAAGATGATTAATAGATAAATTCCTCACGTCCAGAAATTTATTTTAGAATTTTTGGGGTTCCATATCTTGCGCTAACTACAGATTACTACAGACTATTCTGTTTTTGACAGATTCTGTTTTCCGTCTGTTGTTTGCTTATTTTGATGAATCTATGGCTAGTAAAATATTTTATAAACCATAGAGAAGTTGGAATACAGTAGGTTTAAAACAAATATAAATAAAGAATGAGTTCATTACATTACCTTGAAGTGGTCTTTTGTTTTCTTTCGCTAACGGAGCTCACGAGATTTTCTACTTTAAGTTTTGTGTTGTGAAGTTTTCAAGTTTTGGGTAAAGATTTGATGGATTATGGAACAAGGAGTGGCAAGAGACTAAGCTTGGGGATTCCCATGGCACCCCCAATATAATCTAAGGACACCAAAAAGCCAAAGCTTGGGGATGCCCCAGAAGGCATCCCCTCTTTCGTCTACTTCTATCGGTAACTTTACTTGGAGCTATATTTTTATTCACCACATGATGTGTGTTTTGCTTGGAGCGTCTTGTATGATTTGAGTCTTTGATTTTTAGTTTACCACAATCATCTTTGCTGTACACACCTTTTTGAGAGAGACACACATGATTCAGAAATTATTAGAATACTCTATGTCCTTCACTTATATCTTTTGAGTTATATAGTTTTGCTCTAGTACTTCACTTATATCTTTTAGAGCACGGTGGTGGATTTGTTTTATAGAAACTATTGATCTCTCATGCTTCACTTAGATTATTTTGAGTGTCTTAAATAGCATGGTAATTTTCTTAAATACTCCTAATATGCTAGGTATACAAGATTAATAATAAAATTCTCTTATGAGTGTGTTGAATACTATGAGAAATTTGATGCTTGATAATTGTTTTGAGATATAAATATGGTGGTATTAGAGTCATGCTAGTTGAGTAGTTGTGAATTTGAGAGATACTTGTGTTAAAGTTTGTGATTCCCGTAGCATGCATGTATGGTGAACCGTTATGTGATGAAGTCGGAGCATGATTTATTTATTGATTGTCTTCCTTATGAGTGGCGGTCGGGGACGAGCCATGGTATTTTCCTACCAATCTATCCCCCTAGGAGCATGCGCGTAATACTTTGCTTTGATAACATGTAGATTTTTGCAATAAGTATATGAGTTCTTTATGACTAATGTTGAGTCCATGGATCATACGCACTATCACCCTTCCACCATTGCTAGCCTCTCTAATACCGCACAATTTTTGCCGGTATCATACACCCACCATACACCTTCCTCAAAACAGCCACCATACCTACCTATCATGGCATTTCCATAGCCATTTCGAGATATATTGCCATGCAACTTACCACCATTCCGATTATTATGACACGCTCCATCATTACCATATTGCTTTGCATGATCATGTAGTTGACATTGTATTTGTGGCAAAGCCACCGTTCATAATTCTTTCATACATGTCACTCTTGATTCATTGCATATCTCGGTACACCACCGGAGGCATTCACATAGAGTCATATTTTGTTCTAAGTATTGAGTTGTAATTGTTGAGTTGTAAGTAAATAAAAGTGTGATGATCATCATTATTAGAGCATTGTCCCAAGTGACGAAAGGATGATGGAGATTATGATTCCCCCACAAGTCGGGATGAGACTCCGGACGAAATTAAAAAAAGAGGCCATAAAAAAGGAGAAAAGGCCCAAATAAAAAAATGAGAGAAAAAGATAGAAGGGACAATGCTACTATCCTTATACCACACTTGTGCTTCAAAGTAGCACCACGATCTTCATAATAGAGAGTCTCCTATGTTATCACTTTCAAATAGTAGTGGGAATTTTTCATTATAGAACTTGGCTTGTATATTCCAATGATGGGCTTCCTCAAATTGCCCTAGGTCTTCGTGAGCAAGCGAGTTGGATGCACACCCACTTAGTTCCTTTTGTTGAGCTTTCATATACTTGTAGCTCTAGTGCATCTATTGCATGGCAATCCCTACTCACTCACATTGATATCTATTGATGGGCATCTCCATAGCCCGTTGATACGCCTAGTTGATGTGAGACTATCTTCTCCCTTTTGTCTCCTCCACAACCACCATTCTATTCCACCTAAAGTGCTATGTCCATGGCTCACACTCATGTATTGCGTGAAGATTGAAAAAGTTTGAGAATGTCAAAAGTATGAAACAATTGCTTGGCTTTTCATCGGGGTTGTGCATGATTTAAATACTTTGTGTGGTGAAGATAGAGCATAGCCCGACTATATGATTTTGTAGGGATAACTTTCTTTGGCCATGTTATTTTGAAGAGATATAATTGCTTAGTTAGTATGCTTGAAGTATTATATTTTTAATGTCAATATTAAACTTTTGTCTTGAATCTTTCGGATCTGAATATTCATACCACAATTAAGAAGAATTACATTGAAATTATGCCTAGTAGCATTCCACGTCAAAAAATTTGTTTTTATCATTTACCTACTCGAGGACGAGTAGGAATTAAGCTTGGGGATGCTTGATACGTCTCCAACGTATCTATAATTTTGATTGCTCCATGCTATATTATCTACTGTTTTGGACATTATTGGGCTTTATTATACACTTTTATATTATTTTTGGGACTAACTTACTAACCGGAGGGCCAACCCAGAATTGTTGTTTTTTGCCTATTTTAGGGTTTTGAAGAAAAGGAATATCAAACGGAATAAAACGGAATAAAACCTTCGGGAACGTGATTTTTGGAACGAACAAGATCCAGGAGACTTGGACCCTACGTCAAGCAACCAATAGGGAGGCCACGAGGTAGGGGGCGCGCCTACCCCTCCCCCCAGGCGCGCCCTCCACCCTCGTGGGGCCCCTGTTGCTCCACCGACATACTCCTTCCTCCTATATATACCTATGTACCCCCAAACGATCTGATATGGAGCCAAAACCCTAATTCCACCGCTGTAACTTTCTGTATCCACGAGATCCCATCTTGGGGCCTGTTCCGGAGCTCCGCCGGAGGGGGCATCGATCGCGGAGGGCTTCTACATCAATACCATATCCCTTAAGATGAAGTGTGAGTAGTTTACCTCAGACCTTCGGGTCCATAGTTATTAGCTAGATGGCTTCTTCTCTCTTTTTGGATCTCAATACAAAGTTCTCCCCCTCTCTTATGGAGATCTATTCGATGTAATCTTCTTTTGCGGTGTGTTTGTTGAGACCGATGAATTGTGGGTTTATGATCAAGTTTATCTATGAACAATATTTGAATCTTCTCTGAATTCTTTTATGTATGATTGGTTATCTTTGCAAGTCTCTTCGAATTATCAGTTTGGTTTGGCCTACTAGATTGATCTTTCTTGCAATGAGAGAAGTGCTTAGCTTTGGGTTCAATCTTGTGGTGTCCTTTCCCAGTGACAGTAGGGGCAGCAAGGCACGTATTGTATTGTTGCCATCGAGGATAACAAGATGTGGTTTTTATCATATTGCATGAATTTATCCCTCTACATCATGTCATCTTGCTTAAGGCGTTACTCTGTTCTTATGAACTTAATACTCTAGATGCATGCTGGATAGTGGTCGATGTGTGGAGTAATAGTAGTAGATGCAGGCAGGAGTCGGTCTACTTGTCTTGGACGTGATGCCTATATACATGATCATACCTAGATATTCTCATAACTATGCTCAATTCTGTCAATTGCTCAACAGTAATTTGTTTACCTGCCGTGAATACTTATGCTCTCGAGAGAAGCCACTAGTAAAACCTATGGCCCCCGGGTCTATCTTGATCATATTAATCTTCCAACACTTAGTTATTTCCTTTGCTTTTTTACTTTGCTTTTGTTTTACTTTGCATCTTTATCATAAAAATACCAAAAATATTATCTTATCATATCTATCAGATCTCACTCTCGTAAGTGACCGTGAAGGGATTGACAACCCCTTATCACGTTGGTTGCAAGGATTTATTTGTTTTGTGCAGGTGCGAGGGACTCACGCGTAGCCTCCTACTGGATTGATACCTTGGTTCTCAAAAACCGAGGGAAATACGTATGCTACTTTGCTGCATCACCCTTTCCTCTTCACGGGAAAACCAACGCAGTGCTCAAGAGGTAGCAACCAGCAAAGCCGCCCGATGTGCCGACAATCCTGATAGGAGCTGCACATATCTCGTTCTCAGGGAAACACTGGATGAGACATCCTACGAGTAAAACCAAACCTCAACTTTCCCCGAGGTGGCCCCGCAGTCTACTCGGTTCAGACCAACACTTAGAGAAGCACTGGCCCGGGGGGGTCAAATAAAGATGACCCTCCGGTTGGCTGACCCAAGGGAAGGGTAACAGGTTGTTAGGCAAATGTAAAACCAAGGTTGGGCCTTGCTGGAGGAGATTTATTCAAAGCGAACTGTCAAGGGGTTGCCATAACACCCAACCGCGTAAGGAACGCAAAATCAAGGAACATAACACCGGTATGACGGAAACTAGGGCGGCAAGAGTGGAACAAAACACTAGGCATAAGGCCGAGCCTTCCACACTTTATTAAGTATATAGATGCATTAATTAACATAATTGATATTTGTGATATCCCAACATATCCATGTTCCAACATGGAACAAACTTCATCTTCATCTGCAACTAGCAACGCTATATGAGGGGCTGAGCAAAAGCGGTAACATAGCCAAACAACGGTTTGCTAGGAAAGGTGGGTTATAGGCTTGACATGGCAATATGGGAGGCATGATATAGCAAGTGGTAGGTATCGCGGCATAGCAATAGAGCGAGCAACTAGCAAGCAAATATAGAAGTGATTTTGAGGGTATGGTCATCTTGCCTGAGATCCCGCGAGGAAGACGAACGAGCCCATGAAGAAGACAAATAGACGTAGTCGAATGAATCCTCACAAACGTGGTGTTATTGAAAATAACCCAAACAAGCAACACCGGAAAGAAGCAAACAACATAGTAAACAACCATCACATAAACATGGCATGATGCAGAACCAAGTATGATGCAGGTCCGTTTTAATGAGGCATGGCATGGCAAAATGCACAAACAATCCTAAATTAAGTGGAGCTCAATATGCAACTCCGTTGCATATTAACGAAACACCACGTCAAATATTTAGTTCTCTCTCGGTTATGCACCCAACAATATTAAAAGTTATTAACATGGCAAGAGGTGAAACATAATAAAACTACCTATCTAGGCAAATTTAAATGAGGCCGGAACAACAAGCAACAAGTCCAAAAAAATCCTCATGAGCATATATTCGATTTGGTACTGTTCTGCCCTAAACCATATTTTAGAGTTGTTAAACTTGCAAAGCAATGTCACCATGATAAACTATGCATTTTTCTACCCCATTTACACATAAAGTTTATTAAAAACCGAGCTACGGTTATTAAGTTACGACTTAAAGCATTTTAACATGGCATAGGAGCAAATTAATGCAAACAGCAGTTTAAACATTTTAAACATGCATGAAAGTTGGAAATTGTTAAACTACACAAAATTCTAAGAAGTTTACATATTAAGTTTGTTTAATTCCGATACACGGATGTGGAGTAATTAAATGCATGAACTAGAAGGGTTTTTCTGCAAAACTGTTGTCTCTGGAATAAAGTCTATATTCGCTGGAACAGGAAAAAAATGTCACGGGCCGAATCAACAAGCTGGCCCAACAGATGGACAAAAAAACAAGAGGAGGGCGTTGGGGTGTGCTCACAATGGGCCTGGCCCGGTCAGTGGAACAGGCCGGCGGATCTGGTGGCCCACGGCGATGGCAAAGCAGAGGAGGGCGCTGGGCCTTGCAGGTCTGGGCCGCGGGGAGGCTGCAGTGGGCCGACCCATGAAGGCAAGGCGAAGGCGCGGCCCATGATACATCTCCAACGTATCTATAATTTTTTATTGTTCCATGCTATTATATTATCAACCTTGGATGTTTTATATGCATTTATATGCTATTTTATATGATTTTTGGGACTAACCTATTAACCCAGAGCTCGGTGCCAGTTTCTATTTTTTCCTTGTTTTAGAGTATCGCAGAAAAGGAAAATCAAACGGAGTCCAATTGACCTGAAACTTCACGGAAATTATTTTTGGAAGGAAAGCAACCCGGGAGACTTGGAGTCCACGTAAGGGAAGCTTCAAGGAGGCCACGAGGTAGGAGGGCGCACCCACCCACCCTGGGCGTGCCCTCCACCCTCGTGGGCCCCTCGTGTCTCCCCTAACGTACTTCTTCCGCCTATATATCTCCATATACCCTAAAAAATCCGGGAGCACAATAGATCGGGAGTTCCGCCGCCAGAAGCCTCCGTAGCCACCGAAAACCAATATAGACCCGTTCTGGCACCCTACCGGAGGGGGGAATCCCTCTCCGGTGGCCATCTTCAACATCCCGGTGCTCTCCATGACGAGGAGGGAGTAGTTCTCACTCGGGGCTGAGGGTATGTACCAGTAGCTATGTATTTGATCTCTCTCTCTCTCTCGTGTTCTTGAGGTGATACGATCTTGATGTATCGCGAGCTTTGCTATTATAGTTAGATCCTCTGATGTTTTCTCCTCCTCTACTCTCTTGTAATGGATTGAGTTTCCCCTTTGAAGTTATCTTATCGGATTGAGTCTTTAAAGATTTGAGAACACTTGATGTATGTCTTGCCGTGCGCATCTGTGGTGACAATGCGATACCACGTGATTCACTTGATGTATGTTTTGGTGATCAACTTGCGGGTTCCGCCCATGAACCTATGCATAGGGGTTGGCACACGTTTTCATCGTGATTCTCCGGTAGAAACTTTGGGGCACTCTTTGAGGTCCTATGTGTTGGTTGAATAGATGAATCTAAGATTGTGTGATGCATATCGTATAATCATGCCCACCGATACTTGAGGTGACATTGGAGTATCTAGGTGACATTTGGGTTTTAGTTGATTTGTGTCTTAAGGTGTTATTCTAGTATGAAATCTAGGGCTGTTTGTGACACTTATAGGAATCGCCCAACGGATCGATTGGAAAGAATAACTTTGAGGTGGTTTCATACCCTACCATAATCTCTTCGTTCATTCTCCGCTATTAGTGACTTTGGAGTGACTCTTTGTTGCATGTTGAGGGATAGTTATGTGATCCAATTATGTTATTATTGTTGAGAGGACTTGCACTAGTGAAAGTATGAACCCTAGGCCTTGTTTCAACGCATTGCAATACCGTTTACGCTCACTTTTATCATTAGTTACCTTGCTGTTTTTATAATTTCAGATTACAAAAACCTTTATCTACTATCCATATACCACTTGTTTCACCATCTCTTTGTCGAACTAGTGCACCTATACAATTTACCATTGTATTGGGTGTGTTGGGGACACAAGAGACACTTTGTTATTTGGTTGCAGGGTTGCTTGAGAGAGACCATCTTCATTCTACGCCTCCTACGGATTGATAAACCTTAGGTCATCCACTTGAGGGAAATTTGCTACTGTCCTACAAACCTCTGCACTTGGAGGCCCAACAACGTCTACAAGAAGAAGGTTGTGTAGTAGACATCAAGCTCTTTTTTGGCGTCGTTGCCGGGGAGGTGAGTGCTTGAAGGTATATCTTTAGATCTTGCAATCGAGTCTTTTAGTTTCTTGTTTTATCACTAGTTTAGTTTATAAAAGAAAATTACAAAAAATGGAATTAAGTTTGCCTCATACGCTTCATCTTTTAATATCTTTCGTGAGTATGATGGAAAGGAAAATTGTGCCAAAGTGTTAGAAGAAGAATGCATTAAAATGTTTGGCACTAAATATTTGAATGATGAGCATGATTGCAATGTTGTTAGTGTTGGGGATCGTAGGAGAAATTTAAAATTTTCTACGCATCACCAAGATCAATCTATGGAGTAATCTAGCAACGAGGGGAAGGAGAGTGCATCTACATACCCTTGTAGATCGCTAAGCGGAAGCGTTCAAGTGAACGGGGTTGATGGAGCCGTACTCGTCGTGATCCAAATCACCGATGATCCTAGCGCCGAACGGACGGCACCTCCGCGTTCAACACACGTACGGAACGGAGACGTCTCCCACGCCTTGATCCAGCAAGGAGGAGGGAGAGGTTGAGGAAGAGAGTCCAACAGCAGCACGACGGCGTGGTGGCGATGGAGTGGCAGTTCTCCGGCAGGGCTCCGCCAAGCTCACGCGGAGGAGGAGAGGTATTGGAGGGGAGGGGCTGCGCCAGGTTCAAGGGTGTGGCCGCCCTCCCACCCCTCCACTATTTATAGGTGGGGAGAGAGGGGGGCGGCCCCCCTAGATCCCATCTAGGGTTGGGGGCGGCGGCCAAGGGGGGGAGGAGTGCCTCCCAAGTCAAGTGGAGGCCCTCCCCCTTAGGGTTTCCCCTCTCCCATGCGCATGGGCCTTGGGGGGGCTGGTTCCCTTGGCCCATTAAGGTTAGGGTGCCCCCCTACAGCCCATGCTGCTATATTGCACGTGGTGGAACATTTTTTGGACCTCCGGACCCCTCCGGAATCCTCCAGAACCTTCCGGAAGCTTCCCGGTACAATACCGGAAAAAACCGAACTTTTCCCGGAACCCGAACAACAACTTTCCATATATAAATCTTTACCTCCGGACCATTCCGGAACTCCTCGTGACGTCCGGGATCTCATCCGGGACTCCGAACAACATTCGGTAATCACATACAAGTATTCCTAATAACCCTAGCGTCATCGAACCTTAAGTGTGTAGACCCTACGGGTTCGGGAACCATGCAGACATGACCGAGACAACTCTCCAGCCAATAACCCACAGCGGGATCTGGATACCCATGTTGGCTCCCACATGTTCCACGATGATCTCATCGGATAAACCATGATGTCGAGGATTCAATCAATCCCGTATTCAATTCCCTTTGTCCAGCGGTATTGTACTTGCCCGAGATTCGATCATCGGTATCCCGATACCTTCTTCAATCTCGTTACCGGCAAGCCTCTTTACTCGTTCTGTAACACATCATCCCGTGATCAACTCCTTGATCACATTGTGCACATTATGATGATGTCCTACCGAGTGGGCCCAGAGATACCTCTCCGTTTACATGGAGTGACAAAATCCCAGTCTCGATTCGTGCCAACCCAACAGACACTTTCGGAGATACCTGTAGTGTACCTTTATAGCCACCCAGTTACGTTGTGAATTTTGGCACACCCAAAGCACTCCTACGGTATCCGGGAGTTTCACAATCTGATGGTCTAAGGAAATGATACTTGACATTAGAAAAGCTTTAGCAAACGAACTACACGATCTTGTGCTAGGCTTAGGATTGGGTCTTGTCCATCACATCATTCTCCTAATGATGTGATCCCGTTATCAATGACATGCAATGTCCATGGTCAGGAAACCGTAACCATCTATTGATCAACGAGCTAGTCAACTAGAGGCTTACTAGGGACATAGTGTTGTCTATGTATTCACACATGTATCTGAGTTTCCTATCAATACAATTCTAGCATGGATAATAAATGATTATCATGAACAATGAAATATAATATAATAATAACTAATTTATTATTGCCTCTAGGGCATATTTCCAACAGTCTCCCACTTGCACTAGAGTCAATAATCTAGTTCACATCGCCATGTGATTAACACTCACAGGTCACATCGCCATGTGACCAACATCCAAAGAGTTTACTAGAGTCACTATTCTAGTTCACATCACTATGTGATTAATACTCAATGAGTTCTGGGTTTGATCATGTTATGCTTGTGAGAGAGGTTGTAGTCAACGGGTCTTGCCATATTCAGATCCCTATGTATTTCGCAAAACTTTATGTCATATCGTAGATGCTGCTACCACGTTCCACTTGGAGCTATTCCAAATTATTGCTCCATTATACGTATCCGGTATCTCTACTCAGAGCTATCCGGATAGGTGGTAAGCTTGCATCGACGTAACTCTTTACGTCGAACTCTTTATCACCTCCATAACCAAGAAACATTTCCTTATTCCTCTAAGGACAATTTTGACCGCTATCTGGTGATCCAGTCCTAGATCACCTTTGTACCCTCTTGCCAGTCATGTGGCAAGGCACACATCAGGTGCGGTACTCAGCATGGCATACCGTATAGAGCCTATGACAAGAGCATAGGGGACGACCTTCGTCCTTCCTCTTTCTTCTGCCGTGGTCAAGCTTTGAGTCTTACTCAACTTCACACCTTACAACTCAGGTAAGAACCCCTTCTTTGACTGATCTATTTTGAACTCCTTCAAAAACATGTCAAGGTGTGCGTTCTTTGAAAGTATCATCAGGCGTCTTGATCTATCTCTATAGATCTTGATTCCCAATATGTAAGCAGCTTTATCCAGGTCTTCCTTTGAAAAACACTCTTCAAACAACCGTTTATGCTTTCCAGAAATTCTACATTATTTCGGATCTACAATATGTCATCCACATATACTTATCAGAAATGTTGTAGTGCTCCCACTCACTTTCTTGTAAATACAAGTTTCTAGCAAACATTGTATAAAACCTAAAAGCTTTGATCACTCCATCAAAACATATATTCCGATTCCGAGATGCTTGCTCTAGTCCATAGAAGGATTGCTGGAGCCAGCATACCTTTTAAAATCCTTAGGATCGAAAAAACCTTTTATTGTATCACATACAACTTTTCTTACAAAAACTGGTAAGAAAACTTGTTTTGACATCCATCTGTAAGATTTCATAATCGAAAAATACAGCTAATGCTAACATGATTCAGACGGACTTAAGCATCACTACGGGTGAGAAATTCTCATCGTAGTCAACTCCTTGAACTTGTGAAAAGACTCTTTCCCACAAGTCAAGCTTCATAGACGGTAACATTACCGCCCACGTCTGTCTTCTTCTTAAAGATCCATTTATCTCAATGGCTTGCCGATCAACGGGCAAGTCCACCAAAGTCCATACTTTGTTCTGATATATGGATCCTATCTCGGATTTCATGGCTTCTAACCATTTGTCGGAATACGGGCCCACCATCGCTTCTCCATAGCTCCTAGGTTCATTGTTGTCCAACAACATGATATCTGAGACAGGATTACCGTACTACTCGGGAGTAGTACATATCCTTGTCGACCTACGAGGTTCGATAGCAACTTGATCTGAAGCTTCATGATCACTATCATTAACTTCCTATTCAACAGACACAGGTGCCACAGAAAACATCCTTCTGTGTTGCATCACTCTCTGGTTGAAGTAAAGGTTCGACAACCTCATCAAGTTCTATCTTCCTCCCACTCAATTCTTTCGAGAGAAACCCCTTCTCGAGAAAGGACCCGTTCTAAGCGACAAACAATTTGCCCTCGGATCTGAGATAGAAGGTATACCCAACTGTCACCTTTGGGTATCCTATGAAGATGTGTTTGTCCGCTTTTGGGTTCGAGCTTCTCCTGCTAAATCCTTAAGCATCGCAACCCCAAACATTAAGAAATGACAACTTTGGTTTCTTGCCAAACCAATGTTCATACGACGTCGTCTCAACGGACTTAGATGGTGTCCTATCTAAAGTGAATGCAGCTGTCTCTAATGCATAACCTCAAGATAATAGCGGTAGATCGGTAAGAGACATCATAGATCGCACCATATCTCATAAGGTTCGATTTTGACGTCCGGACACACCATTACCCTGTGGTGTTCCAGGTGGCTTCAACTGTGAAATAATTCCACAATGTCTTAAGTGTTTACCAAACTCATAACTCAGAAATTCTCATTGATCAGGTCATAGGAATTTGATCTTCTTGTCATGATGATTCTTAACTTCACTCTGAAATCGCTTGAACTTTTCAAACATTTCAGACTTGTGCTTCATTAAGTAAATATACCTATATCTACTCAAATCGTCAGTGAAGATGAGAAAGTAGCGATATCCACCGCACGCTTCAATTCTCATTGGATCACACGCATCAGCATGTATGATTTCCAACAAGTCACTTGCCCGTTTCATTGTACCTGAAAACGGGGTCTTAGTCATCCTGCCCATGAGGCATGGCTCGCATGTGTCAAGTGATTCAAAATCAAGTGACTCCAAACATCCATCGACATGGAGTTTCTTCATGCATCTTACGCCAATATGACCTAAGCGGCAGTGCCACGAGAAAGTGGTACTATCATTATTAACTCTACATCTTTTTGGCATGAACATGTGTATTACCACGACCGAGATTCAATGAACCATTCACATAGGGTGCATGACCATGAAAGGTATTATTCATGTAAATAGAATAACCATTATTCTCTAACTTAAATGAATAACCGTATTGCAATGAACATGATCTAATCATATTCATGCTCAACGTAGACACCTGATAACATTTATCTAGGTTCAATACTAATCCCGAAGGCAGATGGAGCGTGCGATGGTGATCTCATCAACTTTGGAAACACTTCCAACACACATCGTCACCTCGCCCTTAGCCAGTCTCCGTTTAGTCCGTAGCTTTTGCTTCAAGTCACCAATAATAGTAACTGAACCGGTATCCAATACCCAGGTGCTACCAGGAGTACTAGTGAGGTACACATTAATAACACGTATATACTTTGTTGAAGTTGCCAGCCTTCTTATCTACCATGCATTTGGGGTAATTCCGCTACCAGTGACCGTTCCCTTTACAATAGAAGCACTTAGTCTCGGGTTTAGGTTCAACCTTGGGTTCCTTCACTGGAGAGGCAACTGGTTTGCCATCCATGATGTTTCCCTTCTAGCCCTTGCCCTTCTTGAAACCAGTGGTCTTGTTAAACCATCAACACTTGATGCTCCCTCTTGATTTCTACCTTTTGCGGTCTTAAGCACTGCGAACAGCTCCGGGATCAACTCCATCCCTTGCATGTCATAGTTCATCACGAAGATCTAGTAGCTTAGTGATAGTGGCTACAGAACTCTATCAATCTCTATCTTATCTGGAAGTTGAACTCCCACTTGATTTAAGTGATTGTAGCACCCAGACATTCTGAGCACATGCTCACTAGCTAAGCTATTCTCCTCCATCTTGTTGGCTAAAGAACTTGTCAGAGGTCTCACACCTCTCAACACGGGCATGAGCCCGAAATCCCAATTTCAGCTCTTGGAACATCTCATATGTTCTATGGCTTTTAAAACGTCATTGGAATCCTGATTCTAAGCCGTAAAGTATGGTGCACTAAACTATCAAGTAGTCATCAGGACGTGTCTGTCAGGTGTTCACAACATCCACAGACGACGTTGTAGGGGTTTGCACATCGAGCGGTGTATCAAAGACGTAAGCCTTCTGTGTAGCAGTGAGGACACTCCTCAGACTACGGACCTAGTCCGCATCATTGCTTACAATATCTTTCAACTTAATCTTTCTCTAGGAACGTATTGAACCAGGGAGCTACAACGTGAGCTATTTATCTACAACATATTTGCAAAGACAATTTAGACTATGTTCATGATAATTGAGTTCATCTAATCAAATTATTTAATGAACTCCCACTCAGATAGACATCCCTCTAGTCAGCTAAGTGAATCATGATCCGAGTCAACTAGGCCGTGTCCGATCATCACGTGAGACGGACTAGTCAACATCGGTGAACATCTTCATGTTGATCGTATCTTCTATACGACTCATGCTCGACCTTTCGGTCTTCCGTGTTCCGAGGCCATGTCTGTACATGCTAGGCTCGTCAAGTCAACCTAAGTGTATTGCATGTGTAAATCTGGCTTACACCCGTTGTATTTGAACATTAGAATCTATCACACCCGATCATCACGTGGTGCTTCGAAACAACGAACCTTCGCAACGGTGCACAGTTAGGGGGAACACTTTTCTTGAAATTTTAGTGAGGGATCATCTTATTTAAGCTACCGTCGTTCTAAGCAAATAAGATGTAAAACATGATAAACATCACATGCAATCAAATAGTGACATGATATGGCCAATATCATTTTGCTCCTTTTGATCTCCATCTTTGGGGCTCCATGATCATCGTTGTCACCGGCATGACACCATGATCTCCATCATCATGATCTCCATCATCGTGTCTTCTTGAAGTTGTCTCCTCATCTATTACTTCTACTACTATGGCTAACGCTTTAGCAATAAAGTAAAGTAATTACATGACGTTTATGTTGACACGCAGGTCATAAATAAATTAAGACAACTCCTATGGCTCCTGCCGGTTGTCATACTCATCGACATGCAAGTCGTGATTCCTATTACAAGAACATGATCAATCTCATACATCACATATATCATTCATCACATCCTTTTGGCCATATCACATCACAAGGCATATGCTGCAAAAACAAGTTAGACGTCCTCTAATTGTTGTTGCAAGTTTTTACATGGCTGCTATAGGTTTCTAGCAAGAATGTTTCTTACCTACGTGAAAACCACAATGTGATATGCCAATTTCTATTTACCCTTCATAAGGACCCTTTTCATCGAATCCGATCCGACTAAAGTGGGAGAGACAGACACCCGCTAGCCACCTTATGCAACTAGTGCATGTCAGTCGGTGGAACCAGTCTCACGTAAGAGTACGTGTAAGGTCGGTCCGGACCGCTTCATCCCACGATGCCGCCGAATCAAGATAAGACTAGTAACGGCAAGTAAATTGACAAAATCGACGCCCACAACAACTTGTGTTCTACTCGTGCATAGAAACTACGCATAGACCTAGCTCATGATGCCACTGTTGGGGATCGTAGGAGAAATTTAAAATTTTCTACGCATCACCAAGATCAATCTATGGAGTAATCTAGCAACGAGGGGAAGGAGAGTGCATCTACATACCCTTGTAGATCGCTAAGCGGAAGCGTTCAAGTGAACGGGGTTGATGGAGTCGTACTCATCGTGATCCAAATCACCGATGATCCTAGCGCCGAACGGACGGCGCCTCCGCGTTCAACACACGTACGGAACGGAGACGTCTCCCACGCCTTGATCCAGCAAGGAGGAGGGAGAGGTTGAGGAAGAGAGTCCAACAGCAGCACGATGGCGTGGTGGTGATGGAGTGGCAATTCCCCGGCAGGGCTTCGCCAAGCTCACGCGGAGGAGGAGAGGTATTGGAGGGGAGGGGCTGCGCCAGGTTCAAGGGTGTGGCCGCCCTCCCACCCCTCCACTATTTATAGGTGGGGAGAGAGGGGGGCGGCCCCCCTAGATCCCATCTAGAGTTGGGGGCGGCGGCCAAGGGGGGGAGGAGTGCCTCCCAAGTCAAGTGGAGGCCCTCCCCCTTAGGGTTTCCCCTCTCCCATGCGCATGGGCCTTGGGGGGGCTGGTGCCCTTGGCCCATTAAGGTTAGGGCGTCCCCCTACAGCCCATGCTGCTATATTGGACATGGTGGAACATTTTCCGGACCTCCGGAACCCTCCGGAATCCTCCGGAACCTTCCGGAAGCTTCCCGGTACAATACCGGAAAAAACCAAACTTTTCCCGGAACCCGAACAACAACTTTCCATATATAAATATTTACCTCCGGACCATTCCGGAACTCCTCGTGACATCCGGGATCTCATCCGGGACTCCGAACAACATTCGGTAATCACATACAAGTCTTCCTAATAACCCTAGCGTCATCGAACCTTAAGTGTGTAGACCCTACGGGTTCCGGAACCATGCAGACATGACCGAGACAACTCTCCGGCCAATAACCAACAGCGGGATCTGGATACCCATGTTGGCTCCCACATGTTCCACGATGATCTCATCAGATGAACCATGATGTCGAGGATTCAATCAATCCCGTATTCAATTCCCTTTGTCCAGCGGTATTGTACTTGCCCGAGATTCGATCGTCGGTATCCCGATACCTTGTTCAATCTCGTTACCGGCAAGTCTCTTTACTCGTTCCGTAACACATCATCCCGTGATCAACTCCTTGGTCACATTGTGCACATTATGATGATGTCCTACCGAGTGGGCCCAGAGATACCTCTCCGTTTACACGGAGTGACAAATCCCAGTCTCGATTCGTGCCAACCCAACAGACACTTTAGGAGATACCTGTAGTGTACCTTTGTAGCCACCCAGTTACGTTGTGATGTTTGGCACACCCAAAGCACTCCTACGGTATCCGGGAGTTGCACAATCTCATGGTCTAAGGAAATGATACTTGACATTAGAAAAGCTTTAGCAAACGAACTACACGATCTTGTGCTAGGATTAGGATTGGGTCTTTTCCATCACATCATTCTCCTAATGATGTGATCCCGTTATCAACGACATCCAATGTCCATGGTCAGGAAACCGTAACCATCTATTGATCAACGAGCTAGTCAACTAGAGGCTTACTAGGGACATAGTGTTGTCTATGTATCCACACATGTATCTGAGTTTCCTATCAATACAATTCTAGCATGGATAATAAACGATTATCATGAATAATGAAATATAATATAATAATAACTAATTTATTATTGCCTCTAGGGCATATTTCCAACAGTTAGTATGAATTCCTTGACTATCTATGATGCTAATGATATGCAAAGCCACAAGCTTGGGGAAGCTATGTTTGATGAAGATGATTTTTTTTGTCCCCCAAGTTTTGATGAGAAAATTTATTATGATGATAGCATGCCTCCTATTTATGATGATTATATTGATGAAAGTGGATTTGGAGAGGTCATGACTTTATTTATTAATGATTCCACTATTTCGGAAGAGGTTCCAATTGATTATGAGAACAAAGTTGCTATCTGTGATGATTATTGTGATGACTTGTATGCTATTAAGAATAATGATAACCATGAAACTTGTCATCATGATTTTAGTTTTCAATTGGATTATGCCTCACATGATAATTATTTTGTTGAGTTTGCTCCCACTATTATTCATGAGAAGAATTTTGCTTGTATGGAGAGTAGTAAATTTTCTATGCTTGTAGATCATGAAAAGAATGCTTTAGGTGATGGTTATATTGTTTAATTAATTCATGATACTACTGAAAATTATTATGAGGGAGGAACATATGCTTGTAGGAATTGCAATAATATCAAGTTTCCTGGCTATGTGCTTAAAGTTATGAAGTTATGCTTGTTTTACCTTCCTATGCAAGTTGATTCTTGTTCCCACAAGTTGTTTGCTCACAAAATCCCTATGCATAGGAAGTGGGTTAGACTTAAATGTGCTAGTCATATTCTTTATGATGCTCTCTTTATGTTACAATTCTTATCTTTTATGTGAGCATCATTGAAATCATCATGCCTAGCTAGGGGCGTTAAACGATAGCGCTTGTTGGGAGGCAACCCAATTTTATTTTTATTCCTTGCTTTTTTCCTGTTTAGTAATAAATATTTATCTATCCTCTGTTATGATTGAGTTTTTATGTTTTAATTAGTGTTTGTGCCAAGTAGAACCGTTGCGAAGACTTGGGGAAAGTCTTGTTGATCATGCTGTAAAAAACCAGAAACTTTAGCACTCACGAGAATTGCTACCATTTTTATTTGAAGAGTGATATTTAGTTAATTCTTTCTGTAGATGATAAATAGATAAATTACTCAGATCCAACCCTTTATTTTAGAATTTTATGAGTTCCAGAACTATAAGTTTGATCCATATTACTACAGACTGTTCTGTTTTTGACAGATTCTGTTTTCGGTGTGTTGTTTGCTTATTTTAATGAATCTATGGCTAGTAAAAGAGTTTACAAACCATAGGGAAGTTAGAATAAAGTAAGTTTAACACCAATATAAATAAATAATGAGTTAATTACAGTACCTTGAAGTGGTGTTTTTTTTTTCTTTCGCTAACGGAGCTTACGAGTTTTCTGTTAAGTTTTGTGTTCTGAAGTTTTCAAGTTTTGGGTAAAGATTCGATGGACTATGGAATAAGGAGTGGAAAGAGCCTAAGCTTGGGGATTCCCAAGGCACCCCGAGGTAATATTCAAGTACAACCAATAGCCTAAGATTGGGGATGCCCCGGAAGGCATCCCCTCTTTCGTCTTCGTTCATCGGTAACTTTACTTGGAGCTATATTTTTATTTACCACATGATATGTGTTTTGCTTGGAGCGTCATTTTATTTTATTTAGTTTTGCTTGCTATTTGAATAAAATACCAAGATCTGAAATTATTAAATGTTAGAGAGTCTTCACATAGCTAAATAATTATTTAACTACTCATTGATCTTCACTTATATCTTTCGGAGTAGTTTGTTGTTGCTCTAGTGCTTCACTTATATCTTTTTAGAGCACGGTGGTGGTTTTATTTTATAGAAATTAATGAACTCTCATGATTCACTTATATAATTTTGAGAGACTTTAGAACAGCATGGTAGTTTGCTTTTGTTATGAAATCCTAATATGATGGGCATCCAAGAGGGGTATAATAAAAACTCATATAAAGTGCATTGAATACTATGAGAAGTTTGATACTTGATAATTGTTTTGAGATATGGAGATGGTGATATTAGAGTCATGCTAGTTAAGTAGTTGTGAATTTGAGAGATACTTGTGTTGAAGTTTGTGATTCCCGTAGCATGCACGTATGGTGAACCGTTATGTGATGAAGTCGGAGCATGATTTATTTATTGATTGTCTTCCTTATGAGTGGCCGTCGGGGACGAGCGATGGTCTTTTCCTACCAATCTATCCCCCTAGGAGCATGCGCGTAATACTTTGTTTCGATAACTAATAGATTTTTGCAATAAGTATGTGAGTTCTTTATGACTAATGTTGAGTCCATGGATTATACGCACTCTCACCCTTCCACCATTGCTAGCCTCTCTGATACCGCGCACCTTTCGCCGGTATCATAAACCCACCATATACCTTCCTCAAAACAGCCACCATACCTACCTATTATGGCATTTCCATAGCCATTCCAAGATATATTGCCATGCAACTTTCCACCATTCCGTTATTATGACACGTTTCATCATTGTCATATTTCTATGCATGATCATGTAGTTGACATCGTATTTGTGGCAAAGCCACCGTTCATAATTCTTTCATACATGTCACTCATGAATCATTGCACATCCCGGTACACCGCTGGAGGCATTCATATGGAGTCATATTTTGTTCTAAGTATCAAGTTGTAATTCCTGAGTTGTAAGTAAATAAAAGTGTGATGATCATCATTATTAGAGCATTGTCCCAGTGAGGAAAGGATGATGGAGACTATGATTCCCCCATAAGTCGGGATGAGACTCCAAATGAAGATAAATAAATAAATAAAAGAGGCCAAAGAAGCCTAAATAAAAAGGAAAAAAAGAGGCCATAAAAAAAGAGAAGGCCCAAATAAAAAATTAATAAAAAAAGAGAGAAGGGGCAATGCTACTATCCTTTTACCACACTTGTGCTTCAAAGTAGCACCATGATCTTCATGATAGAGAGTCTCCTATGTTGCCACTTTCATATACTAGTGGGAATCTTTCATTATAGAACTTGGCTTGTATATTCCAATGATGGGCTTCCTCAAAATGCCCTAGGTCTTCGTGAGCAAGCGAGTTGGATGCACACCCACTTAGTTCCTTTTGTTGAGCTTTCATACACTTATAGCTCTAGTGCATCCTTTGCATGGCAATCCCTACTCACTCACATTGATATCTATTAATGGGCATCTCCATAGCCCGTTGATATGCCTAGTTGATGTGAGACTATCTTCTCCTTTTTGTCTTCTCCACAACCAGCATTCTATTCCACCTATAGTGCTATATCCATGGCTCACGCTCATGTATTGCGTGAAGATTGAAAAAGTTTGAGAACATCAAAAGTATGAACCAATTTCTTGGCTTGTCATCGAGGTTGTGCATGATTTAAATATTTTGTGTGGTGAAGATGGAGCATAGCCAGACTATATGATTTTGTAGGGATAGCTTTCTTTGGCCATGTTATTTTGAGAAGACATAATTGCTTGGTTAGTATGCTTGAAGTATTATTATTTTTATGTCAATATTAAACTTTTGTCTTGAATCTTATGGATCTGAATATTCTTGCCACAATAAAGAGAACTACATGGATAAATATGTTAGGTAGCATTCCACATCAAAAATTATGTTTTATCATTTACCTACTCGAGGACGAGCAGGAATTAAGCTTGGGGATGCTGATACGTCTCCAATGTATCTATAATTTTTTATTGTTCCATGCTATTATATTATCAACCTTGGATGTTTTATATGCATTTATATGCTATTTTATATGATTTTTGGGACTAACCTATTAACCCAGAGCCTAGTGCCAGTTTCTGTTTTTTCCTTGTTTTAGAGTATCGCGGAAAAGGAAAATCAAACGGAGTCCAATTGACCTGAAACTTCACGGAACTTATTTTTGGAAGGAAAGCAACCCGGGAGACTTAGAGTCCACGTAAGGGAAGCTTCGAGGAGGCAACGAGGTAGGGGGCGCGCCCACCCCCCTAGGCGCGCCCTCCACCATCATGGGCCCCTCGTGGCTCCCCTGACGTACTTCTTCTGCCTATATATCTCCATATACCCTAAAAACATCGGGGAGCACAATAGATCGGGAGTTCCGCCGCCAGAAGCCTCCGTAGCCACCGAAAACCAATCTAGACTCGTTTCGGCACCCTGCCAGAGGGGGGAATCCCTCTCCGGTGGCCATCTTCATCATCCTGGTGCTCTCCATGACGAGGAGGGAGTAGTTCTCCCTCGGGGCTGAGGGTATGTACCAGTAGCTATGTATTTGATCTCTCTCTCTCTCGTGTTCTTGAGGTGATACGATCTTGATGTATCGCGAGCTTTGCTATTATAGTTGGATCCTATGAAGTTTTCTCCCCCTCTAATCTCTTGTAATGGATTGAGTTTCCCCTTTGAAGTTATCTTATCGGATTGAGTCTTTAAAGATTTGAGAACACTTGATGTATGTCTTGCCGTACGTATCTGTGGTGACAATGGGATACCACGTGATTCACTTGATGTATGTTTTGGTGATCAACTTGCGGGTTCCGCCCATGAACCTATGCATAGGGGTTGGCACACGTTTTCGTCGTGATTCTTCGGTAGAAACTTTGGGGCACTCTTTGAGGTCCTATGTGTTGGTTGAATAGATGAATCCGAGATCGTGTGATGCATATCGTATAATCATGCCCACGGATACTTGAGGTGACATTGGAGTATCTAGGTGACATTAGGGTTTGGTTGATTTGTGTCTTAAGGTGTTATTCTAGTACGAACTCTAGGGCTATTTGTGACACTTATAGGAATAGCCCAATGGATTGATTGGAAAGAATAACTTTGAGGTGGTTTCATACCCTACCATAATCTCTTCGTTTGTTCTCCGCTATTAGTGACTTTGGAGTGACTCTTTGTTGCATGTTGAGGGATAGATATGTGATCCAATTATGTTATTATTGTTGAGAGGACTTGCACTAGTGAAAGTATGAACCCTAGGCCTTGTTTCAACGCATTGCAATGCCGTTTACGCTCACTTTTATCATTAGTTACCTTGCTGTTTTTATAATTTCATATTACAAAAACATTTATCTACTATCCATATACCACTTGTTTCACCATCTCTTCGCCGAACTAGTGCACCTATACAATTTACCATTGTATTGGGTGCGTTGGGGACACAAGAGACTCTTTGTTATTTGGTTGCAGGGTTGCTTGAGAGAGACCATCTTCATCCTACGCCTCCTACGGATTGATAAACCTTAGGTCATCCACTTGAGGGAAATTTGCTACTGTCCTACAAACCTCTGCACTTGGAGGCCCAACAACGTCTACAAGAAGAAGGTTGTGTAGTAGACATCAGCCCACGAGCGCGAAGAGGAAGCCCTCGTCCTCTGCTTGCTCGAGGATGAGGCAGGAGGTCAACCCCCCGCCAGCAACCAGCGACGGGACGGTGCTCCGGTGGCAGGGCTGACCCGTAGATGGTGGGGAAGGGTAGATCCGGCGATGGGGGTCCCGGATCCGGCCGGGGAAGGGGATCGGTGATGCGACAATGACGGTGTCTGCAAGCACGGCGGCAGCATTCATGGAGGTGGAGGCTTTCTGCGAGAGAGAAAGCTAGTGAGGCAGGGGAGAAGACGGGCGGCGAGGTCGGGGCTCACCATGGCAGCGGTGGTCGCCGGCGGGAGGCCAGGCGGCGGAGACGCGAGGGAGGGGAGATCGGAGCTCTCCCGATCCGGATCAGAGGCGGCGGAGCGCGCGCTGGTCGGGCACGAGCGGCGGTGGGGTTCGGCCCAAGTTTGGCCCACGGTGGGTCGGTTGCGGGCTTCGGCGGGCCCGGTGCGGTGGAGGCGTGGGGAGGCGATGTGGCTGGCTGCGGTTGGCCGAGCCGGCGGCTCAGGCGGCGGCACGACCTATGGGACGGTGCCAAGTGGCGGGAGGTGGCTGGGGTGGCGCTGAAAACAAGGCGGCGGCGGCTAGAGGATAAGGGAGAGGCTAGGGGCGCCCAAAATGGCAAGGGAAGGGGTTTAAATAGGCAGGGGGTCTAGGTTAGGGTTAGGAGGGGGTTTGGAGGGGTTTTTGGACCATTCGATCGCCATCGGATGGCTCCGGAGTGGAGAGGGATTAGGTGAAAGATTAGTGGGCTGTGTAGATGGGTTGGGCTGAGAGGAAAGGAAAGAAGGCAGCCCGGCAACCGTTTCCGGAGACCGAAAACGTCCGACGTTTTGACCGGCTACTATTGCCGCTATATTCATTCGTTGGGGTATCAAACGGACTCCGAATGCGATGAAACTTGGCAGGCGTCCTACTGACAACATAACAACGCCGCATGCCAACTTTCAACCCATTCTGAGAACATTTTCCAGCCACTTATAAAACACTATTTCGGACATGCCACGGGCGCGTGCAAGTGTGTCTGGGCTCAGAACGGACAACGGAAGGAACTGGGAGACCGGGACAGATGCAAGTTTTGAAAACATGATGATGCAATATACATGATGACATGATAAGATGCAACACACAAGCAAATGACATGGCAACATCGGCGAATAACTGGAAGACACCTGTCGCGTCGGTCTCGGGGCGTTACAGAGACAGTAGCTTTCGCATGTGCTCCGATTGTAGACCGATCAACGCTATGATCGTTCGCTATAGGTATCCCATTCCACGCCTTGATGATATGCTTTATGAACTTAGTGGTGCCACTATCTTTTCAAAAATTGATCTTAAGAGTGGTCACTATCAAATCCACATACAAGAGGGTGATGAATGGAAAACCGCTTTCAAAACCAAGTTTGGCTTGTATGAGTGGTTAGTCATGCCTATGGGCCTCTCGGAAGCACCGGGTACTGTTATGCGTCTTATGAATCATGTGTTTCGCCCTTACATTGGTATATTTGTTGTGGTCTACTTTGATGATATCCTTGTTTATAGCAAATCTCTTAGAGATCATGTCACCCATGTTCGAACCATTTTGCAAACTCTTCGAAAAGAGCAACTCTATGCTAATATGGAGAAATGCCTTTTTGGCGTTGACAAGCTTGTTTTCTTGGGTTTTGTTGTTTCTTCTAAGGGTGTTCATGTTGATGAGTCCAAGATCAATGCTATCAAGACTTGGCCACAACCAACCAACTTGCATCAAGTGCCTAGTTTTCTTGGCCTTGCAGGTTTCTATCGTCGCTTTGTGAAGGATTTTAGCACCACTGCTTCGCCTTTACATGCTTTGAGCAATAAGAATGTGCCTTTTGTTTAGGGACCATCCCAAGATACCGCATTCAATGAGCTTAAGAATTTGCTTACTCATGCTCCCGTGCTTGCTTTACCCAACTTCGACAAGCCTTTTGAGATTCATTGCGATGCTAGTGGTAATGGCATGGGAGGTGTGTTAACGCAAGAGAAGCGCCCCATATCTTACTTTAGTGAGAAACTTTCCGGAGCGCAACTCAATTACCCCATCTATGACAAAGAGATATATGCTTTAGTCCGTGTTTTGCATGAATGGGAACATTACCTTCGTCCCCATGAGTTTATCATTCATACCGATCATGAGACTCTCAAGTATCTTAAGGGTCAAACCAAGTTGAACAAGCGTCATGCTAAATGGAGTGAATTTATTGAGTCTTTTCCTTATGTCATCAAGTACATCAAAGGTAAGGAAAACATTGTAGCGGATGCTCTTTCCCGCATATGCATGCTTGTTACCCAACTTGAGTTAGATGTCATTGGCTTCGAGCACATAAAATACTTGTATGAGCATGATGCAACTTTTGCTACTCCTTACGCCAAGTGTTTGTCGCACACCTCTTGGGAACGCTATTACATCAAAGATGGATATCTTATGAGAGCTAACAAACTTTGCATCCCCGAGTCTTCTCTTCATTTGTTGCTTTTGCAGGAATCTCATGGAGGAGGCTTAATGGGACATTTCGGACGCGACAAGATGTTCGCTACGCTCTCGAAGAACTACTTTTGGCCAAAGATGTTTCGTGGCGTCAATCGCTTCACCAACCGTTGCTCTACATGTCGCAAAGCTAAGTCCAAAGCTCAATCTCATGGCCTTTATATGCCTCTACCAATTCCATACCAACCATGGGAAGACATTAGCATGGACTTTGTACTTGGTTTGCCTAGGACTCGAAATGGGAAAGATTCAATATTTGTCGTTGTGGACCGTTTCTCAAAAATGGCACATTTTATTCCTTGCAACAAGATAGACGATGCTTCACATGTTGCTAATCTCTTTTGTAGGGAATTATTGCGTCTACATGGAGTGCCAAAGACTATCATCTCGGACCGCGACGTCAAGTCCCTTAGCTACTTTTGGAAGACCCTATACGCCAAGCTAGGAATCAAGCTACTCTTCTCTACGGCATATCATCCACAAACCGACGGCCAAACGGAAGTTACAAACCGCACACTCTCCGCTCTACTTCGGGTACTCATCAAGAAGAACATCAAGGAGTGGGAGGAGTGCCTACCTGTCGCCGAGTTCGCCTACAACCGAGCAAGACATTCAACAACCGGCAAGTCCCCCTTCGAGGTCGTCTATGGCTTCAATCCTTTGTCACCATTGGACATTCTCCCTCTACCACTCCAAGAGCACATCAATTTGGACGCAAGTGCACGTGCAACACATCTCAAGAAGGTGCATGAAGATACAAGAAAAACCATCGAGCGCCAAGTTCAACGCCTTGCGACCAAGCTCAACTTCAACAAGCAACCTATGGTCTTCAACATTGGTGATCTCGTGTGGCTACACCTTCGCAAGGATTGCTTTCCACAAGAACGCAAGTCCAAGATTCGACCATGAGCGGATGGACCTTTCAAGGTGCTCGCACGATACAACGACAACGCTTACAAGATCGACCTCCCACGTGACAAGTACAACGTGAGAGACATCTTCAACGTCAAGATCTCTCTCCCTTCCATGGTGATGAAGAATTTGATCCGAGGACGGATCTTCCCCAAGGGAAGGGAGATGATGCGGAGCATCCCAAGGCCATCCCCATGGACCCAACTACATCTCCTACGACACCTCTTGGACCCATGACACGAGCACGTGCAAGAGCTCTTGAAACCGAGGTGACATCTCTCCTCTCACATTTCCACTTTGATACACATGAGACATGGCTACTACCTCATACGGATACTTTGTGCATGCTCAGGTACCATGGAGAAGCTAAGGAGCAAGGAGAAGAAGAAGAGGAAGATGGACGTGAAGACGGAGAAGAAGAAGTGATGAAGAGGAAGCTACAGGCTCCGGACGACCGGCCTGGACCGTACGTCCGACGACCTCCAGGGTCCAGACGTCCGGCGCTCTCCGGACGACCGAGGCCCCCTCACCCGAGCCAAATCTACGGATTTCCGGATCCCCTCGGACGACCGACGACGCCCGGACGTCCGACCCCGACCGGACATCCGACCGAAGCACACCCGAGCCAAAATTACGGACGTCCGACAGGCACCAGACGTCCGGACCCTCGCGAGCCTCCGGACGACCGGTGACCCCCGGACGTCCGACGCCTGTGTGCTGATTCGTGTTGGGCCGCAGCCCATGTACCCCTTCGCCCCCTCTTTTGCACTAAGAATATAAATACTCCACCTATTCCTTCTAGCTAGGGTTAGCAAAGGATTAGCTCATGTTTGTGTGAGAGCTTTGCTCATCCACTTGGTTACCTTCTCCTCGGAGATTCGAGCCTCCTACGGAGAAGATCCCCCAAGCGGATTCAAGACCCCTCTTTAGGGAAGAAAATCAAGACCTCCTCACGGAGAAGACCGGTTACCGTGTATTATCCCTAGTTGATTGTGGACCGTGTATCGTTCTATGTATCCGAGGATCTAGCACTTTTGTGACTTGTTCTTGTTAGTTTGAGTGTTCCTATTGTGTTTCCCCTTTGTGTTCTTCGTGTTCTCCGTGGGATTCCGCTCCTTTCGTGAAAGATCGGGCGATTAGGGTTCTACCCTACATGACCAAACCAAACACCTACAAACCCAAAGTGATTGAGCATCACTGAAGAGATTATTCCTGTGTGGAACCAATGCTTGTTACCTTTGAAGACTGTGCATCTTCCAGATGGTTAGGCGTCATGGTCTAGAGCATCCAAGAGGAAATTGTGGATCGCCGAGTGACCGAGTTTGTGAAGGTTTGGAGGTCACCTGAAGACTTACCACGAGTGATTGGGCGAGGTCTGTGTGACCTTAGCTCAAGGATAATACGGTGAGGACTGTGTGTCCTCAGGTTTAAATACCTAGCCGCTCCAACCAGACGTACAACTGTCACAGAAGTTGGAACTGGTCTACCAAATCACTGTCTTCACCAAGCTAATTGGTTCTATTTCCTCAACCCTTTCATTTCCTCATTATTGTGTTGTGTACTTGATCGCTACTGTTTGAAGACTTTGACTGAAGACTTTCTCGATTTCATTAGTTCAATTTCTTCAGTCAGTTTGTCTTCAGCCTGCTTATCATGTGTTTACGCTTTCTGTACTCTGTGCTTGTTTTCATTTCATCATGATGACTGTGCTTCTCCTCTGTTATGCTTGCATCTGAGTACTCATTCCGATGCTTGTCATTTGTGACTTAGGGATTTCCTCACCCTGAAATTCCTTAGTGATGAATTTGTAAAAATCGCTTATTCATCCCCCCCTCTAGTCTATATAACGCACTTTCAGCTTCTGTAGTGGTGCCACCGAATTTCCGGTGAGTACAGGACATTCGGTACCTGCAGTAGGACCAGACATCCTGTAGAGACCAGATATCCGGTGAGTTAGTGTAAATAGCACTACTACATAGAGATCATATTTGTGTATTTTGTGAACATGATTACTAGGACACTTATGTAGATGTGTAAGTGATTGTGATGATGTGACTGGAGGATATTTGCAAGAGAATAGATGAGCTTGAGCAAATCTTTCACGTACCCCATTGATCCTCTCTTAATAGTGCAGGATGCCTATACTCAAGAGCAAACCGAAAAGCCAACCTATTTATCTTTGTTCCTTCATTCTTGAGAAATACCAAAATATGTGGGTCCATGATCCACACACATATTATTCCATGGGGACTAAAACATGTGATGTACTTGACAAACATAATTAGTCCCCTATATGTGTATTTCCATCAACATGAAAACATGATTAAGGGCATGATTGCACTTTCACCGACGCAACCATGGACACAATGCTACAAGAGCTAGGCGATACTGTTGTGAACGACTTCCACGGCGGGACGCAACATGACGAGCTGAGATGCAGGATGATGCAAAGCGGTGGTGGCATTGCTGTTATTTGGTGGAATCTCTCGCTAGAGCCCGCTGAGGGAGTCCTAGATTAGGGGGTCCTCGGAAAGCCAGACTATATACTTTGGTCGGACTGTTGGACTATGAAGATACAAGATTGAAGGCTTCGTCCCGTGTCCGGGTGGGACTCTCCTTTGCGTGGAAGGCAAGCTTGGTGATTCGGATATGTAGATCTCCTTCTCTGTAACCGACTCTGTGTAACCCTAGCCCCCTCCGGTGTCTATATAAATCGGAGGGTTTAGTCTGTAGGACGGGAACAATCATAATCATAGGCTAGCTTCTAGGGTTTAGCCTCTACGATCTCGTGGTAGATCAACTCTTGTAATACTCATATCATCAAGATCAATCAAGCAGGAAGTAGGGTATTACCTCCATCGAGAGGGCCCGAACCTGGGTAAACATTGTGTCCCCTGCCTTCTGTTACCATCCGCCTTAGACGCACAGTTCGGGACCCCCTACCCGAGATCCGCCGGTTTTGACACCGACATTGGTGCTTTCATTGAGAGTTCCACTGTGCTGTCACGTAAAGGATTGATGGCTCCTTCGATCATCGGCAACGATGCGATCCAGGGTGAGGTTTTTCTCCCCGGACAGATCTTCATATTCGGCGACTTCGTACTGTGGGCCAACTCGCTTGCCCATCTAGAGCAGATCGATAACTACGCCCCTGGCCGTCAGGTCAGATTTGGAAGCTTGAACTACACTGCCGACATCCGCGGAGACTTGATCTTCGACGGATTTGAGCTCATGTCAGGCGCGCCGCACAGCCACGACGAGCATGACTTAGCTCTGCCGTCAGAAGGTGTTCAGGAGATCGCACCTGCGGTTACTCTGGCCCTCAATCCGGAGCAGATCGTGCCATCCGAGGACGGGTGGATGGACACCGCTACGGAGGCCACACACTCAGCAGCGATAGAGCCAAATACTAACTTCACCTCCTATAAGACCTGTGTTACCGGACCCTTGGATTCATCCCCGGCCACAGGCTCCGAACCGCCTGTGTCCGTGCCTATCCAATCTGATTGGGCACCGATCATGGAGTTTACCTCCGTGGATATTTTTCAGCACTCGCCCTTGGGCGATGTGCTAGATTCATGGAGGTATCTCTCCTTGTCAGGAGACCCTCGGCCGACCTATGTCCGGCTCGAGTGGGAAGCGGACGACGAAGGAATTTGTTCCCCACCCACCACCCACTTAATAGCCACTGTCGATGACTTAACCAACATGCTTGATTTCGACTCCGAAGACATCGACGGTATGGACGATGATGTAGGAGAGAAACAGGAACCACCGCCCACAGGGCGCTGGACAGCCACTTCATCACATGATGTATACATGGTGGATACACCCAAAGAAAACAACGATGAGGAACGAGAGGATGCAGCGAAGGATAGTCCCCTCGAGAAGCAACCAAAGCGATGACGTAGGCGCCGCTCCAAATCCCGCCTCAGCAAAAACAACGATAATAGCGCAAGAAAGAATAATACACCAGTCGACTCCAAAGGAAACGACGACCACATGGACCCAGCGATGGAGCAGGATGAGCCAGCGGATGGCGAACATAGTACAGAGCCGCTGTCCGATCACGGCGACATCGTGGGTAAAGCTCATCAACCTGTCTCCGGAGAGGAGAACAGTCCGGACGACGATGCACACATCATCCCGGAAAGACACTTGGAACAAGAGAACCTCCATAGAAGGCTTATCGCCACCGTGAGGAGCCTGAAGAAGCAGAAGCAAAGGCTTAAGGCCGCGCAAAATACACTCAACAGCAGATGGAACAAAGTGCTTGACACTGCAGAAAAGTACGGCGGTAGTCGCCACACAAAGAGCTATCCAAAGCGCAAGTTACTGCCTGAATTCGACGACGAGGCTTTAGAGCCCATTTAGCCGAAAAATAAAACGGCCTATCAATCGGATCGACCACCCCGTGGCCGCGACAGGGCGGCTAACGACGTCGCACACAAGTCAGCGCACGATTTATGTGAAGACCTTCACAAAAAACCGGTATGGCCAGGTCCATCTACGGATCTAGGAAGCGCGCTCCGGCACAGAATCATGGCCGCCCAAACGACTATACTGACCGAATAACAGCTCGGAATCAAAACCAAATGCTACGACCGTCCGAAGAATGCCATGACACATCCAAATACTGGGGTGCCACGCACCCCTTATGCTTCACCTATGAGGTGCTGGACCATGAATTTCCAGAGGGATTCAAACCCATGAACATAGAGGCATACGACGGAACGAAAAACCCTGGGGTCTAGATTGAGGACTTTATCCTTCACATCCATATGGCTCGCAGAGATGATCTCCACGCCATCAAATACCTTCCCCTCAAGTTGAAAGGACCAGCTCGGCACTGGCTGAAAAGCCTCCCCGAAAACTCAATTGGAAGCTGGGAAGAGCTTGAGGATGCTTTTAGGGCCAATTTTCAAGGGACCTATGTCCGACCTCCGGACGCAGACGATTTAAGTCACATAATTCAACAGCCCGGAGAGTCAGCCCGAAAGCTTTGGAACAAATTTCTCACGAAGAAGAATCAAATCGTCGACTGCCCGGATGCCGAAGCCTTAGCGGCTTTCAAGCACAGTGTTCGGGACGAATGGCTCGCCAGACACCTCGGCCAAGAAAAACCGAGGACAATGACAGCCCTAACAAGCCTTATGACCTGCTTTTACGTGGGCAAAGATAGTTGGCTGGCCCGTAGCGGCACCAGCAACCCAGGCACATCCGAAGTCAGGGATGGCAACGGGAAACCGCGACGCAACAAAAGCAAGTGTTGAAACAATGAAGAGAGCTCAGACAACACGGCGGTAAACGCCGGATTCAGGGGCTCTTGACCCGGCCAATGGAAAAAAGCCATTTAAAGGCAGCAGAGATGGACCATCCAGCCTAAACAAGATTCTAGACAGATTATGTCAGATTCATGGCACCTCTGACAAACCTGCAAATCACACCAACAAAGAATGTTGGGTCTTCAAGCAGGCCGGCAAGCTAAATGCCGAACACAAGGAGAGGGAGACACCAAGCGAAGACGAGGATGAGCCTCGCCAGCCAAACACTGGGGGACAGAAAAAAAATTCCCACCAGAGGTCAAAACAGTGAACATGATTTACGCAACTCACATACCGAAGAGGAGTCGCCAGCGCGCACCCCGAGACGTATACGCTATGGAGCCCGTCACCCCCAAGTTCAACCCTTGGTCGGCCTGCCCGATCACTTTTGATCGCAGGGATCACCTGATTAGTATCCGGCATGAAGGATCGGCTGCCTTGGTGCTAGACCCAATAATTGACGGATACCATCTCACCCGAGTCCTTATGGACGGCGGCAGTAGTCTTAATCTGATATACCAGGACACCGTCCGCAAGATGGGGATAGACCCAACAAGAATCAGCCAAAGCAATACTACCTTTAAAGGAGTAATACCAGGCCCAGAGGCCTGCTGCACGGGCTCTCTAGTACTATAGGTTGTATTTAGTTCTCCCGACAACTTCCGAAGCAAAGAATTAACCTTCAACATCGCTCCATTCCGAAGCGGCCATCACGCACTACTCAAAAGAACGGACTTCACTCATTTTAATGCAGTACCGCATTACGCTTATCTTAAGCTTAAGATGCCCGGTCCACGTGGCATCATCATAGTTAGCGGAAACACAGAGCATTCCTCACGTACGGAGGAATACGTGGCGGCTCTAGCAGCCAATCACTGAACGGCCTTTCCAACCATAAGAAATGATCGGTCGTCAAGACCGCGGACACGGTTAGACGAGTCAGGTGCACCACTAGCTGTAACAGCTCAAATAAAACTGAGATTGGGTCGATGGATATACCCCCATAGGTGGTGCTAGGGGCTTCCCGCATGTAAAAAGGGCTACAATTCGGCTTGACCCTATTTATATTGCATTTTTAATGGTTCATTAAGAATAACTGATTTTTCGCACGAAGACTTTCACCTGCGTTTTTCTCTTTTACAGATGATCATCATGCTACACCCTTCCAAAATACGGCACAACGGAGACACAGGCGCAGACATGCAGCAGGGCCCCGCTCAAAGGCTTATTTTTAGATTAAGACCATGTGTAAACCTTTTTTACTGTCTCTTGTTGCTTCACTCCCTCCGGATATTCAACACAACCGAAAGGGATGCTGGCGTTATTGGCATTTCGTCACGTCAGACTAATGCAAGTACCTGGAAAATCAGGGCTCATTATCGAGGGCGTTACTCACCCAGTATATGTTGTAAAGTCCGAATACCTTAGGGAGTGTTCGGCGTCACGAGTTTGGCCTTATATGCATCAGCTCCGAATCATGTCTTTGGTCAATAGTTGGGTTTGCCCGGCTCTCGTGTTTTGATACCTTATGTTCCGCTCTATCGGCTAAGGTGGCACCGGGAGAACTACTGTGATTGTGCCCTGGTTCATCTGGATGAGCACCTCAGTAGAGAAAGCCGAAAACTGACTGTCATGATAAAGCGCGAGACTGGTCAACCACTCAATGACTCAGCGGAATCTTCGCGATTCCTCCGCATTAACGAAGGACCGGTTTCTCAGTCATGTATGTACGTGCACCATACTCGGATGAGCGCGGAAGTACCAGGGGCTATATAGTAGCCCCACCGTCAAACTCCTATGGCTAAGTGAAAGTGTTAAAGCTATATAGTCTGATTGCCTTATTCGCCGCGCTATCACCTCCTTAATGGACCAAGACGTTGGGTTAAGTGTGAATACGCGCTTTTCTGAACACCCCTTCATTATGTGTGTGGGGGCTGAAGCCGACGACTGCAAACTTTCAGGTTATATACATACATAAACAGCCGCACAGGAGGCACCATAATACCTTCAGGCAAAAGTATAAACACAGCCTTTATAATCCAAATAGCATTGTTTTTACAATTGGGATACACGTCACTCAAACATGATACTCTTCGAGCACTAAGCCTCTATTAAACGAGCGCCTTCTAGGACTTCTTGAAAATAGTGCTCAGCCGAGACCTGGCCTACGGCCGGATCCCGGGTTGCAATAGCGGTGGCCTCCATCTCTGCCCAGTATGTCTTAACACAGGCAAGAGCCATCCGCGCACCCTCTATGCACACTGACCTCTTTGCAGCATCGATATGCGGCACAGCACCAAGGAATCATTGCACTAAACCAAAATAACTATTCGGCCTTGGTCCCTTCGGCCAAAGATGATCCACGACAGACCTCATGGCAAGTCCGGACAACCTATGGAGCTCGGCCCACTCGGCCATTTGTTCATTTAACAGCAGCAGACGTGTTGGAGCACTAAACTGCGACAAGAACAATCTTTCCACTTCATGATCTTTTTGATCTTTGAAAAACTCAGTCGCATCAGCAGCACTCATTGCCAAGTCCAAGTACGTGTCTGCAGCACTCCATAATTGATCCAGAGGGGCATACTTCGGATCTCCGAACTTCTTCTGCAACAAAAAGGGCTTCCCAGCCGTGATATCTCCGGCTTGACGGAGCTCCTCCTTCGTTGCTCTGATTTGAGAGCGGGTTTCCTTGGCTGCTTCCACGGCTTTCTTCAGGTCAGCCGCTTTCGCTTGGCTTTCCTTTTCAAGAAGCTCATATCGCCTGGTGGCATCTTTCAGCTCAACAGCCATCTTGGCTATTTTATCTTCGCTCTGGCGATGAGCAGCTTGTTCGGCTCTTAAGTCTTCGACCGCCTTTAGGGCGGCCGCATCACTTCTCCTGGCTTGTTCCTTGGCTCAGGCAAGTTCCGCCCGAAGGGTCTCCACGACGACAGCTCCATCTGCAGTCACAACATATTATAGATACTAGCATCATGCTCCTCTTAATATTTGTTGACCACCCGAAAATGCATACCCTGTGCCTCGTCAAGCCGCTTGTTCACAAGCGCAATGTCGGCATCTGCCGCGTCAAGTTGCCGCCTCAGTCCGGCAAACTCAGCAGTCCGGCCAGCCACCGGACCCTCAACCGCCTGCACATGAAAGCAGCGCGATCATTACCTGGTACTATGATCCTCTTTTTGCCACCTCTGGACAGAAACCAGAGTCTTAGGGGCTACTATCTGTATAGAGCACACCTAGCATGTGCAGTACCATCAAAAAAATTATATATTACTTTGCGTACCTCAAAGCCTCTTAGCAGGCTCGTAAAAGCCTCATGCAACCCACTTTTAGCAAATGAAATCCTCTCAACCACCGTACCCATTAAAGTACGATGCGCCTTTGAGATAGCCGCTTGCTCCAAAGGACCCATCAGTGTGTCCGGTTGTGCACCGGACAATCCCAGACTCTTTCTGTTGCTCTCCTTAGGAGCCGAATACTCCGGACTTCGGGTGGCCGAAGGGTTACCTTTTGGCCTTGGCGGATCAGGAGAAATCCTCCGTGATGACACCTCAGGGTCGTCCGCCGCAGGAGGCGGGGAGAAAGGGGGAAGCATTTCGCTCTCCATCATCTCCGGAAGAAGATCCCCCGAAGACGAACTCTGTCGAGAAGGGCTACGAGCCGGACTGCAAGATATATGTCTCGGCTATTGTCCTCGGAGATAAAGCAGAATATATTTACCAAAAGTACTCTTGTTCACTTACAGCTCGGTGGAGGGCTGGCCAACTTGCGGGCACTGTGCAGTAAGGACGCCCTCCGGGGCAGGGCCCCCTGGCGAAGGTTTCTTCCCTCGTTTGGAAACCTTCGTTTCCAAGTCTTCAGAGGCGGTCCTTTTCCTTCCTTGGGGAGAGGGGATTCTAGATTCTTCTCCTCGATTATCCTCCTTCGCGGAGACACTAATTCCCCCGGTTTGGATGAGTAATGTGTGAAGCCTGCTTTCGGCTTCTTTATTCCTCCCTTTATCTTCCCCTGATGGCACTTGATAAGGTGCATGCTCAAGCATCCTGGCTAGTATAAGATCCGGTGAGCCTTCGGGAAGGGGGGCCGAACACCTGGTCATCTTCGCCTTTCTTATCCAGTCCTAGCCGAGAGCGATTTTTTCAGAATGATGTTGTGACAAATAAAAAGATAGCATGTTCAGTCGCAGAATTACTTACGTGGGTATCTAGACGGTTGCAGTTGAGACCCACATCCTTGGTGGTGTTCGGACACTTTATTCGTGATCCGAAGAACAATCCATACATCTCTTCGAGTGTCACGCCGAAGAATTGCTGAATAGTTTGCGGTCCTTCCGGGTTGAACTCCCACATACGAAGAGATCGACGTTGGCATGGTAGGACTCGACGAACTAGCATAACTTGCATTACCTTGACAAGACTGACATCCCTCTTGAGGAGATCTCAAATGCGATTTTGCAATGTCAACACGTCATTAACTGGCCCCCAGTCCAGCCCCTTGTTGACCCATGACGCCAGTTGCAGCGGGGGGCCCGGGCGGAAGGCGGGGCAGCTGCCCACTTCGTACTTCGGGGAGCTGTGGTGTAAAACCACTCCCGCTACCATAAGTTGGACACCTCCGGGAAGGAACCCTTTGTCCATAGAGCGTCGGCGCCTTTGCCTATTATGGCACCTCCGCATTCTGCGTGTTGCCCATCAATTGTCTTCGGCTTCACATTGAAGGTCTTGAGCCGTAAGCCGAAGTGTGGGGTGATGCGGAGGAAGGCCTCACACACGACGATAAACGACGAGATGTGAAGGATGGAATCTGGAGCTAGATCGTGGAAATCGAGCCCGTAATAGAACATAAGCCCTCTAACAAAGGGATCGGGACTAAAGCCTAGCCCTAGGAGGAAGTGGGAAACAAATACAACACTCTCGTTGGGTTCGGGAGTGGGGATGACCTGCCCTTGAGCAGGCAGCCTGTGCGAGATTTCGGCGGTCAGATACTTGGCTTCCCTTAGCTTCTTGATGTCCTCCTCTGTGACAGAGGAGGCCATCCACCAGCCTTGAAGGTTGGATCCGTACATGGTTGAAGGTCCAAAGCGCTTAGCCGGAGCCTTGGGTGTTGGAACTCGAGGTGGGGGAGGGGAAGGATCGAGCGCGAGAAGAAAAGGACAGTCCTTGTGTAACACCCACGATGCGGCTATATCTCCCACATGTCGGAGCACGGCTTAGAGGCATAACCGCATTGTAGGCATATCGCAAGAGGGGTAATCTTTACACATCCCATGTACTGAATATGAAAGGGATAAAGAGTTGGCTTACAATCGCCACTTCACACAATACATTAAATATAGCATTACAACATCCAGAATACAATCACAGTCCGACTACGGAACCAAAATAAAACAAGACCACCCCTAATGCTAGATCCCCGATAGCCCCGACTGGGCTCCACTACTGATCAACTGGAAACGAAACAACACAACGAACACGATCTTCATCGAGCTCCTCCTTGAGCTCGGTTGCGTCACCTGGACGGTATCATTGGCACCTGCAACTGGTTTTGGAAGTAATCTGTGAGTCATGGGGACTCAGCAACCTCACACCCTCGCGATCAAGACTATTTAAGCTTATGTGTAGGAAAAGGTAGTGAGGTGGAGCTGCAGCAAGCACTAAGCATATATGGTGGCTAACTTACGCAAATGAGAGCGAGAAGAGAAGCAAAGCACGGTCGTAAAATAGAAGTGATCCTGAAACTACTTACGTTCAAGCATAACACAAGAACCGTGTTCACTTCCCGACTTCGCCGAGAAGAGACCATCACGGCTACACACGCGGTTGATGCATTTTAATAAAGTTAAATGTCAAGTTCTCTACAACCGGACATTAACAAATTCCCATCTGCCCATAACTGCGGGCATGGCTTTCGAAAGTTCAAAACCCTGCAGGGGTGTCCCAACTTAGCCCATCACAAGCTCTCACGGTCAACGAAGGATATTCCTTCTCCCAGGAAGACCCGATCAGACTCAGAATCCCGGTTACAAGACATTTCAACAATGGTAAAACAAGACCAGCAAAGCCGCTCGGATGTGCCGACAAATCCCGATAGGAGCTGCACATATCTCGTTCTCAGGGCACACCGTATGAGCCAGACGTCGGGTTGGCATAGACCCTGGTTGCCCAGGGGGCGCCGGACATCGCTCAGGTTGGACCAACACTTAGAGAAGCACTGGCACGGGGGGTTAAAATAAAGATGACCCTTGAGTCTGCAGAACCCAAGGGAAAAAGGCTAGGTGGCAAATGGTAAAACCAGGGTTGGGCCTTGCTGGAGGAGTTTTATTCAAAGCGAACTGTCAAGGGGTCCCCATAACACCCAATCGTGTAAGGAATGCAAAATCAAGGAACATAACACCGGTATGATGGAAACTAGGGCGGCAAGAGTGGAACAAAACACCAGGCATAAGGCCGAGCCTTCCACCCTTTACCAAGTATATATATGCATTAATTAAATAAGACATATTGTGATATCCCAACAATAACCATGTTCCAACATGGAACAAACTCCATCTTCACCTGCAACTAGCAATGCTATAAGAGGGGCTGAGCAAGAGCGGTAACATAGCCAAACAACGATTTGCTAGGAAGGTGGGTTAGAGGCTTGACATGGCAATATGGGAGGCATGACATAGCAAGTGGTAGGTATTGCAGCATAGCAAAAGAGCGAGCTCTAGCAAGCAAAGATAGAAGTGACTTCGAGGGTATGGTCATCTTGCCTGAGATCCTGCAAGGAAGAAGAACGGGTCCATGAAGAAGACAAATGGACGTAGTCGAACGGATCCTCACAACTCCGGAACGAAACCGAAGCTAACGCGAGAAGCAACCCGGAAAGAAGCAAACAACATAATAAACAACCAACACATAATCATGGCATGATGCACAACCAAGTATGATGCATGTCCGATTTAAATGATACATGGCATGGCATGGCAAAGTGCACAAACAAACTACAAGTTAAGTGGAGCTCAATATGCAATGGGTTGCATATTGATGAAACACCACATCAATTATTTAGTTCTCTCTTGTTTAGGTACTCAACAATATTAAATGTTGTTAAACATGGCAAGAGGAGAAGCATAAAGAAATTATCTATTTAGGCAAGTTTAAATGAGGCTGAAACGCCAAACAAAAATTCTGGTAAAACCCCGTATGCATTTAGCAATTTAAAGCAAAACAACAATTTAAACATTCTTGATGTTGTTATCATGATGCGGATGACATCTGCAAGTTCTATGCAGTATTTATGAAAGTGTTGACAATAGCATATTAAGAAGCATTTGTCATCATGGCAGAAATGAAAGGGGTGCCACGGCGACGATAACGAAACGGTGCCACGGCGACGATAACGAAACGGTGCCACAGCAACGTTCCGGTTCCGACAACTCATTGAGACGTCGGTGCAAAAGAAAGTGACGGGAGCGTGTCATGCGATGAACAGTGGGGTGCTCGCGGTAACTGGGTTCCCACGGGTTAGTGGCATGGAAACGAGTGACAAAACGGACACGGTGCAGACAAAGGGTGCATCTCATACAACACAAGCATTCGTTCTTAGACGCCCATCTCGGCGGTTATACCTTTGTAGTGTGCATTATCGGAGCGGTTCGAGTTCGACAAGGGAAGTAGAGGAAGTACTGGTACTTTCGGTCCTCGGCGACGGAAGAGGTACAGACGTTCTCAAGGCACTTGTCGGTCCGGACTTGGTGTAGTTGTACATGGCAAACGTAGTGGTACTCGGAGTCTTGTCAAACCCAAGCGACGGTAGTCGTACACGACACGTTGTGGAAGTAGTTGT